>NC_050578.1:100554748-100854748 GCF_011100635.1 Trichosurus vulpecula | reverse complement strand
TCATCGAGCCATGTTTATCAAAATAAATAAAAATACGATACAACATAGATGATGGTCATTTGTGTCTTTCTAAGTCAATATATATCTGCAAGGATACATTTCTGTTTGTGTTTGATACCACTTCTCATCTGTCCTCAGACCCTCCACAGAGCCTCAGAGTCTTGGTTTCAATGGAAGAGCCAAAAGATGGTTCAGTTGCCTCCAACTGTCAAAAGATTTTGTTCATGACAGAACTAATACCAACTCTCTCTGTTTTGTCCACAGAGTCCAAGTGAATATTTTGGGCAGCTTCAGAAAAAAGGATACATTGACAGATAGATAGACATTTATGGCTATGCATGTATGGATACAGATATATGCATATTTATTTCAATACCTCACTGTTCCATGATTTCATAGGTATGGATGCTCCCACATCTACAAATCCTATCTACATGGAAGGCAGGGTGGGGCCATGGTAAAAACACTAGATTTGGCTTTAGAGAACTTGAGTTCTTATCTGATCACCTGTGTGATGTGATGTTGGGCAAATAACTTAAAGTCTCTGGATCTCAGTTTTCTCATTTGTAAAATAAAGGTGTTAGACTCCATAACTTCCAAGTTCCCCTCTCACTCTAGATCCACAATCCCTAGAAAATAGTCTTGTTGTGGCACCATGGCCAGCCTGGTGATGATATTCTCCCAATTTAGAAAGGCTGGTCCTTGGACAACATATACAATCACATACATGCTCATATATACATATAATTGGGTACTTACTTGAAACATTTTCTTCTTGATAGGACCTACCAGAGCTTGGGCTCCAGTGACAAAACCTTTAAGAACTCTAGAACTCCCCTCTGTTGTAATGAAGGATTGGAGTGGGAATTTAGTGAAAGATACATCTCTATATGCAGATGATAGAGAGACAGACAGACAGACCAGACAGACAGATAGATAGATACATAACTGGGTTCAAATCAAAATACCCCATTCTCACCCATGGAACTACACAGCTCAACCAGATGTGTTAGAATTATCAAGGTCTTGCCTTCTAGCAAAAGATGAGGCACAAGAAATAGAAGGACAAGAGTCTGAACAGGATGAAAACACTGATTAGTTTCTTGTTGGTACTTCTAGTGTTTTTGCTCATACATAAAATATATTAGGTACATCCTTGAAAATGGCCCTCTTCCCTTCCTCCTACCACCTTGTCAGGGTCTAATATATTAGGGGGCAATGTTAGAGAGAGGCATCTTTCTGGCCTGAGCTGGCCACTAAATTAACTTATGCTAAAAGGCTGTCTGCACAAATCTCTCAGCTCTATCATCCCTGTCTCTTTCTTAACATATCCCAGACGTTTCATTTCTCTGTGAATGACATCTCATTTCATTCCCAATGTCATTTTACCTCCTTTTGGCAAATGAAATTTCTCAGTGAAAGGGAAGTTCACTGACCCCTTCTGAAAGTGACAAGGACACCTGTGTGTGTGTGTGTGTGTGTGTGTGTGTGTGTGTGTGTGTGTGTGTGTGTGTGTGTGCGTGTGTGTGTGTGCGTGTGTGTGTGTCTGTCTGTCCCAGACAAGAACAACATTCAATGCTACATCATTGCTGGATTTCTCCAATGGCTTTTCTTGCATTGGGTCTATTAGGGCAGCATTGGGAAGTCACCTGAGTCAAAAACAATAGGAAAGTATGGCCCCTGGTTACCCAGAGGTTGTTGGGAAAAGGAAAGTGGAACCAGGGGGTGATCTTCAAGAATTACTGAGATGGAAAAAGTCTTCATTCTGCCTGTGACGAGACAATTCCAATTTAGCCAGGCTGGTCCTCAGACAGCAGGAATACAATCAGGCCATTTGTTGGACCTACGTTTCCTGCTTGAAAGCTGTTCCACCAACATAGCCTACTGGTAGGCTATGCTCTTAACCAGGCTATCCCCCCTGCCATGATGAGGAATCAGGTCTGAACTCAAGTGGAGACTCTTCTACAAGCGAGCCTTCAAATTTGCATTTAAATCGATCTACGTTGTCATTGGTTATATTTCATACATGCTAAGGAGGCACAGGGGTGCTTGTAGAAATGACCTAGCAAGCTTGTTTCCTGTGAAAGAATCAGAATATTAAGTTTAGGTGGACAGGCCTGATTTGCTTTGAACCACTCCAGAATTTTGTGCACACAAATCCCCACGCTCCCATTCTGCCAATTTGCTGCTGCCACCGCCTCAGCTAAAGAAAAGTAACATGAGCCAGGCAGCTTCTCAGCCACACCTAGGGCGAAACTTCTAAGGCCCAAAATAATTATGCTTCCCATGTAACCTTGTGCTATTCTGAATCGAGTGGTATTTCTGACTTGAGCCAACATCCAACCCAGATATCATACTTCAGAAGCACGGGTTTAGTCATGGCTAACCTTTCCTTTCCTAGCTATGACAAGAGCTAAGTTTAGGAAGCCATTAAAAAAAAAAAAAAGCCTTCCATCACCATCATCAAAAAACATTGATTAGAGCATGTGCTGATTTCTATACATAGCAAATGGAACAGTCATGGGACCTGCCTTCTAAGAGGTTATAACTTATAATAGACTGCCCTGAGTTTGTAAAGAGATACACAGTCACAGACATGGGTAAATAATGATAAATACATTTAATAAAGCACTCGTGTTGCATATAAGCATTGATTCAAATATTTACGGGTAGTGAAAATTAAAATTTACAAATTGAATTGGATTTTTTTTATTTAGGGACAGGAAAAAGGGGGGAGCAAGGTTTAGAAAAACTGTAATGATAACATTTTATGTTAGCATAGTAAGCAGCTGGGTAGTACAGTGGTTAGAGTACTGGGCCTGGAATCAGGAAGACTTAAGTTTAAGTCTGGCCTCAAATACTGACCCTGGGCAAATCATTTAACCTTGTTCAGTTCAGTAGTTTTTCAGTCAGGTTCAACTCTTTGTGACCCCATTTGGGGTTTTCTTGGCAAGGACACTGGAGTGGTTTGCCATTTCCTTCTCCAGCTCATTTTACAGATGAGTAACTGAAGCAAACAGGGTAGCATGGCTTGTCCAGGGTCATACAGCTAGTAAGTATCTGAGGTCAGATTTGAACTCAGGTCCTCCTGAGCCCAGGGCCAGCACTCTATCCACAACACCCCCTAGGTGCCCTCATTTACTTCATCTGTAAAATAATCTGGAAAAGGAAACGCCAAACCAGGAAAATCCACAAAAAGGAATCACAAATAGTTGGATACAGCGGAACAACAAAAAACCCTGTGAGACTGAGCGTGTCAGTCTGGAAGTAGTCCTCTTGGGAGTGACCAAGTTAAGGAATTATTAGCCCACTTTTAAAATGAGAAAAGTGATCCCCAAAGGGGTTAAATGACTTGCTCAGGTCACACAGCAAGTAAGTAGCAAATGTGGATCAAGGTCAATTCGATTGAATTCAAAAAGCATTTACTAGGCATCTAATATGTGCCAGGAACCACCCTAGGTGCTGGGGTTACAAAAACAAAAGCAAGGTTGTGCCTGCCCTCAGGGAGCTTCTGTTCTACTAGGACAAAGATCATATATCAACATCAGTAAATACAAAATATAGCCAATACATAATCCATAATAATTGGGGGGGTGGGGGTTGGAGTGGGAGAGCACTAACCGCTGGGCAGATCAGGAAAGGTCTCCTGCCTGTGGTCCAATGTTTTCTCCAAAGCACCCTGCTCCATTTACACTTGGCATCCAAAAACCCAGACACCGTATTTGGGAATGGAGGGGATAAGCAACCCTCCTATTACTTGATGTCCCACTAAGGGATAACATAAGTTGGAGAAGCACTCATAATGTCCCCCCAGAACAATAGCTAACATGCTCCTGCCAGGTATTATGTTGTGACAGCTGGCACTCTGAGCAAGGGCAGCAGCAGCTGTCAAAGGTACTGTGCTTGGAGATTCAAAGAGCATGGTTTTGATTGCTGTGATCAATATCCAGAACCTATCATTTCCTGTGGGGTCTATGTAAGACCCCATGCATGACTTAGCGGTCACCCTGACACCAGAATCCCTTTGGGAATCAACAGACGATTCTTTGACACCTTCTGACATGAAATATTAGAGGGCTCTTTTAAGTTTTCATTCCCAATCCTACCCCAACCACAGAATAAAGAGAATATCACTTTAGAAATCCTTTCCTTCTTTACTCCCAGCATGCTTCACGCATGTCTGCCTCTGTATATTTGGCCTCAAGCCCAAAAGTTCCCCACCCCTGAGTTAGACCACAGGAATAGGCTCTGGTTGACAAGTGTCTTTCAAATGCACCCCATTTCTAGCTACACAGTCAATGACTTAGGCTCTTGCTGCATTATATGCTAGCAGATGAGAATAAGTTAGAGAATATGTGTTCATCCTCCAAGGCTTTCCAAAGTGTTTCCATTATATATTATCTCTGGAAGCAGGCTCCCTAGCCTTTTCTACATAGAGGACTCCATCATCCATTGCAATACAAATACATTGTAAGTGCTGAAGAGATGTGCAAAGAAAGTACCATGGGGAAGGAAAGAAGGGAGGATGCTTGCTGATGGGGCACATCAAGGGTCAGCTCTAGATTTTTATCTCAGAAATGGCTGGTCCAGTAGTAGTTATTGAAGTCAATTAAAATTCCATGTTCAAGAAACTGGACATACAAAGATAGAAATGAAACAATTCCTTCTATTAAGGAACTTCTATTAAAGAATTCTGGAGGGAGAAGGGGAGTTAACCAAATTATTTCAGGACGGACAGAGCACTAACAACTAAGTAGGTCAGAGAAGGCTGCCCAGACGTGGTGCCAACCATGACTTGAAGGAAAATAATGGTTGTTACGAATCTGAGGTGAGAAGGAAGCACATTCCAGACACAGGAATGGTTTGTGCAAATGCATGGAGGCCAGGGGTGGAATTTGGGCAGAGTTTGAGGCACAAGTAGAAGTTAGGATCAAATATGGAGCTTGAGGTGGGGAATAATGTGCAATGAGGCTGTAAAGGTAGGTTGGAACCAGATGGTGAAGAGGGTTAAAAGCTAGCATACATTTCATTCTCAGGGCAATAGGGAGGCCGATGAAAGTTATTGACCATCAGAGTGACATGGTCACATCTGTGCCTTAGGAAGATTATTTTGCAGTTGTGTGGAAAATGGATTCAAAAAGAGACAGAAAGCAAGGAAACTAATTAGAAAGCCATTATATAGGTGTCTAGGTTAGATGTGACAAAGGTCTAAATTAGGATTGTGGCCATGTAAGTGGGGACAAGGGGTAGGTTAGTAAAATGTTGTAGACAGAGAACCAACTAGACTTGGTGACTGATAGGATTTGGGGAAACCAGGGTTGAGAGAGAGGGCAGAGTTATAGATGACTTGAAGGAATGATAGTATCCTCCATAGAAATGGGGAAATTTGGAAGAGGACCCATTTAGTGGGAAGTGGTAATTTTGGCTGGTCATGAAAACTGACGTTTTCTCTAATGCTGAAAATATAAAACAAACTATAGATTTTTTTTAAATGTTAATAAAAGGGAAAGGATATTAACGAAGCTATAGCATTGATTCAAGTAAACATAGCTCCCCTGCACTGGTGTTGGTCATGCCACTGGTCTGTGAGTCAAAAGCCTTGAAGAAAAGCTGGGTCTCCACATGCCCTGGGCTTTTCGTACTTAAATAGTTCCTTGAGACAATTTTTTTAGTGTTGTTAAATTTTTATTTTAAACCCATCATTTATGTATTTAAGCTAGAGTTGTAGAAGTTGAGCTGGCATCTGCAATCACAATTCCCATATCTATGGAAACTTTAAGATTAGGTTTCTAAGGACAGGTTATGATTTTGGAGACCAAGTCCTACTCTAATTCTAGATTATATGGGATAATTTCTAAGGAGCACATAATAGAAGAATTCCATTTATTAATTGAATTTTGCTACTAAAACCTCAGGAGTTATTGATAGTATTTTAAAATATTCAAGTAAACTCAAGAGTCTTCAGTGGCTTCCTATTATCCTTAAGATAAAATACAAATATCTCGGGTTGGCATTAAAAAAAAAACTATTTACAAATTGGTTTTAGCCATTTTATCCTGACTTATTTCAGATTAATTTCTTCGAATGCTCTATGTTCTAGCTAATCTACACCGCATCTTGGTTCCTGAACTCAGCATTCCAACACCACCTGCATATTTTTGCTTAGGCTGGACCCAGAGCCTGTAACGCCTCCCTACTCATACTTCTTAGAAGCCTTAGCTTCTCATAAGAACTCTGATGAATGTGATCATTTGCCACAATTCCAGAGAACCATTGATAAGGCATGCTACTCTCCTCTTGACAGAGAAGAGATACGCTCAGTGCAAAATGAAACATAGATATTTTGGACTTGGCTAACGGGGGAATTTGTTTTGCTTGACTACATATATTTATTATGAGGTGCTTTTTTCCCCCTTTTATTTCAGTGAGGGGAAGGGAAACAGAGAAAATTTATTTTTTGTTAATTAAAAAAAATATTTTAAACAAAAAGGAATCCTCAGCTTCTATAAGGGTTCAGCTCGTGTGCCACCTTCTATGTACAGTCCCTCCCTCTAGTGGTTAAATGCTCTTTCCCTCCACAACTTACCATATATACATTTGTTTCCATGTTTTCTCCCTAATTAGAATGTGAGTTCTATGGGATCGAGGACTGTTCCTTTTTGAAAAACAAGGGACCTGCATACTAGAGGGCTAGTAAATGCTTGTTGAATTGAGTCATTGAAAATACTGTAGCAAGTAAAAAGTTTAATCAGTAGCATAGTTTCTTTTGCCTTAAAATTTTATACAATGGAGCTAATACAAATATGAGTTTAAAAAAAAATTTCAAATCTCAGAGGTGGAAAATATCTCAGAGACCATTTAGTCTAACCACTATTTACACAAAAACAATCTGACAAGTAGCCACCTAGCCTCTTCCTTAAGTCCTCCAAACAGGTGGAAGCCACCATCTCCCAGAGCAGTTCATTCCATTTGGGAGCAGCTCTTGTCTTTAGGAAGCTTTTCTGGAAATCAAGCTTAAGTTTGCTTCTTTGCAAATTCCTCCTATTGCTCCCAGTTGTGCCCTCTGTCGCCAAAGAAAACAAATATAATTACTCTTACACATGACAGCCTTCTCAGTCCTTGAAGATTACTGTCATGTCACCCCTGAGCCTTCCCTTTTCAATTCCTTTGACTGATTCTCATATAATTTGCTTCCTTAAATAAGTGGTGGAGCTGGCAGGACTAGATAACAAATGGGGAGCTCTGAATGAGAGGTGGAGTAAAGGACATCATTAGATAAATGTATGATTGCAAAAGATAGGTTAGTCATGTGGTAGGAGCAAATTTGCATCAAAAGCATGATAGTGGTAGACATGTATTTTCATGTAGCCCAAGTGGAGAAAGTCAAGGATATTACTCTTGAATACCAATCCTGTATTTGTATGTGTGTGTTTAGGGGGAGTGGTTTGAATTCCCTAATTTGTGTGACCCTGGAATCTAGTCTTTTAGGCAGAAACATATTTTTCTGAGCTCTATTAACACTGAGAGTTGCTTCGTGGGTAATTCTAAATTTCAGATTTCCTATATCTGATAGTTCATAGAAGAAAATTTCTTCAACAATATTCTCCTGTGAGAAGGAGATGGATTTCCAGTATGGCCCCATATTGGAACCACATCGTGATTGGGGGTACATTAGGAGATCTAGATCTTGCTAACTCTCCCATCTATTGCTGTGAGTTGCTCAGACAAGGCAGGTCCAAGGTGAAAGGGTATGCTTGTTCAATAGCCCCCAAAGTGTGTTTGCCTTCCAGAGGGAATCCAGTGGACCAGGGGTTTTATGTTTCTGTATTGTTAATGGGATCCTCTGAGTCCTTTTTATGATCTTTTTGTGGGCGGGTGAAAAAATATCATACCATATGCACCTATATTGTACACTGAGTGACCTAGAGGGGCCAGGGCCTCTGTTACCCACATTTGAAGAGATCTAGACTCAAGCTATACCCAAGATTTGTTTTGAAGATTTCCTTTGGGTGGAGAAAATAAGCAAACTGGCTAAATTATGTGCTTGGAGTCAGGCTCCCAGGACAAGCCTGAACCCTGAGCCAAGACTTCTTAACTATGCACTTTGAAAAGACTCTATCTTTTGCTCTCAGAAAAACCTAGGAAGACTTACATGGACTGATGCAAAGTGAAGTGAGCAGAACCAGGACAACATTGTACACAGTAACAGCAATGTTGTAAGCTGATCAACTCTGGATGACTTAGTTACTCTTAGCAATACGATGATCCAAGACAATTCTGAAGGACTTAGGATGAAAAATGCTGTCCATGCCCAGAGACAGAACTGATAATCCATCTGAATATAGATTAAAGCATACTTTTTAAACTTTCTTTATTTTCTTGGCTTTTTATTTTGGTCTATGTTTTCCTTTGCAACCTGACTATTATCGAAATGTGTTTTGCATGACTGCACATGTATAACTTGTATCAAATTGCTTGCCTTCTCAATGAGGGGAGTGGGGAGGAGGGAGAGAATTTGGAATTCAGTTTTTAAAAACAAACATTGAAAATTGTTTTTACATGTAATTGGGGGAAAATAAAATACTAAAAATTTTAAAAAAAGAAGATTTGCTAAATGCTTTTTTTTTTTAAAGGCTCTATCTTTACCTTTTGTCTCAAAGTTTTTAACTCTCTTTGTCTTGGTCAGACATATTGGAATTCTGTGTTCATTTCTGGATGCCATAGTTTAGGAAAGATATTGATCAAAGGGAAAACATTCAGAAGAAGGCAACCAAGATGGTGAAGGCCTTAAGAATCAAGTGGAGGAACTGGGGATGTTGAGTCTGGAGAGGGAACATGAGAGTTGTCTTCAAATATCTGAAGGGCTGTCATGGAAGAGGGATGAGTCTTGTTCTCTTTGGCCACTCAAGGCAAAAATAGGAGTGATCAGTAGACATTGCAAAGAGGAAAATTTGGACTTGACATCAGGAGAAAATTTGTTAAACATTAGAGATATGCCTAAGCAAGAATGGGCTGCCCAGAAAGTAGTGGGTTTTCAATCACTAGAGGCCTTTGAGTGGTGTCTCAATAACCACTTGTCAGGGATGCTACAGACAGATTCTTTTTCTTGCATAGGTTGGGCTAGATGGCCACTGACTCTGTGGTACAATATACAAAGGCTCAGCTTATTTAATTTAATTATCTCACTGGCCTATGGAAAGTTGCCAGGACATTTAGAGATTCTCCTTAGGGCATTGTCCATCTGGAGTTCTCTTGTGAGTGGGACTTGTTAAGTCACTTCAAAAAAAGTGTTTGCTTTCTAGTTTGCCTGATTAAAAATGTTGTATCACCTCCCTTGGGTCTCACAAAAACTACTGGAGGCCTTTATCTTATTCCCACACCATTCTGTGGGCAGTTAATTAGGAACTGTGCTATTCTCAGGCTCGAAGGAGTTCTTACTTCTTAGTGCCTATAGAAAAAAACTTAACATTATTGAAATGCAAAAAAAAAACAAAAAAAGATATTATGGTCCCCAAAGCTCTTCAAAGGGTTGGAAAAAGAGAGATCCTTTAGCCTGGGACCTGAGGTAGAATCAAGTTAATGCTTCTTTAAGTGAATTGGGGCCTTTTCAATTAACTAAGGGAAGGGGGGAAAGGCAAGAGAATTAAATTAAGGTAGCGATAAGGATTCATGTGCCTGCTCCCCATACTCATTAAACAGTGTAATAATGAAACTCCAGCAAGTGATAGTGACCAAGCTTAGAGAAGAAGGCAGTGATTGGCTCAAAGATTGACCTGGTTGGCATGAGCCAGGAGGCCTCAGAGAGCACACTTAAAATACAGTGGCTTAAGAAATTTGGGGAAAAGGCATAAGGAATGGCTGCATCCTTTACTTCTTTGTTTGTTTGTTTTTTGCAGGCGGGAAGGCAGGGCAATTGGGGTTAAGTGACCAAGGTCGTACAGCTAGTAACTGTGTCAAGTGTCTGAGGTCAAATTTGAACTCAGTTCCTCCTGATTCCAGGGCCGGGGCTCTACTCATTGCATCACCTAGTTGCCTCCATCCTTTACTTTCTAAAACTTTTAATCAAAATATTCACTTCAGGTTTACTTTCTTCCTTTGATTCCAGATTTAGGATGGACAACTTAAGTTGTCCTAAAGGAAGAGCACCCCCTAAAGTTACAACTTTACAAAAGGGAAACAAGAGGAAAAACTTTTGAAGAAACTTGTCCAAAAATCCATTAATTGCTTGTCTTGATTCTTCAAGGCCCCCCAGAATCTTCTTCATGACAGGGTAATTTGGAAATGCATTGCTTTTAAGTGTTCGTTACTGGCTGCCATTGTTTAGACAAAACAGCTTCTCTGATGCATTTCAGACATTACGGATGTAATGGGGTTTCCAGAAGGCAGGTAATGATGGTTCTCCTGTACATAACCCTAGTCAGACCACATCTGGAGCATTATGTTCAGATTGGAAAAGCATATTTTAGGCATGATATTTATGGCTGGAGCTGGAGGGTGACCAAGGTGATGACAGGAACTCGAAACAGTGCCATACGGGGACAGATTAGTTGAAGAAAGTAGCTATGCTTAGCTTGGAAAAGTAAAGATGTAGGGGATTGCATAGCTATCTTTCAGTATCCGAAGGTCAGGTAGAAGGAGATTTGTTCTACTTGGCCCCAAACAACTGAAATAAGGGTTGGAGTCACAGAAAGGCAGATTTGGGATCAGTGGAAAGAAAAGCTTTCTGTCAGATCTGTCCCAAAGTGGAATTACTGTCTTAAAAGGGAGTGAGTTTCCCATCTACGTCTTGTTCTTAAGTTGGAAACTGGATGACCACTTACTAGTGTGGCATTTAAAAAGCTTCTAGAGACATAATTTCTAGGTAATTTAATCATTTTATTAATAACGCCAGTATTTTAGTAAAAGGATAGTCATTTGGCTGTCTCCTTTTTAGACCAAAGACAATCATGGTGGCAGGCTCACAATTTAGATACCCTTCAAGAGTACATGTTCCCCAGGGTGAGAATCAACCCTGATCGGTTTAAAATTAATGAGAGAATGAATATTACAATGAGGGACTGGACCTGAACTTTGATTAAGTCATTTGCTTCTTAAATTAACCCCAGTCTTGGGCAATCTATTCAAAGAATTTGTGCCCCACCCAAGCTTGAGCAGAACACAATGGCTACCCCACTTGGGTGGGGTCTGAACAAAAAATTTAGTCCAATCTCATTATCAGCAATGTCCTTCAAAAGACTAAACTTTTAAAATCAGGACTTTAGAAGTGGGGCGGAATTCTGGATCTCCCCAAATCATTGATTATTAATAATCATTTCTCTCACTAGTCATGGAGGTTGTAGAGGGAATTTCTTTTGGGGGATGGGATGAACTATCTAATATCTGAAGCCTCTTCCAATTCTATTATCTATGTATATATGTAGGGGCTTACTCTCAGAGTAGGATATTAAATCTCAGTGAGACATCTTGAGATACCGATCCGTAAATATTGTACTGCAAACTGAGAATGAGAGAAGCCCAGTAAGTCATGATATGTTTCTCTGTTTCAGAGTATTACATTTGTAGCTTGAGAAGAATGGCTAAAAGCCAGGAAAAAATGTAAAACTAAAGTATGGTATTTCAAACTGCCAAGACATCTTTCTTTCCAAAACTTTGTGTGACAGCTCTAGACAAGGGTTTCATAAGACAATATTGACATTACAAATGAAGGATCACAGACTTAGAGTTGAAAGAGAACAAAAGAGGTCATCTAATCCAACCCCCACATTTTGCAAGAGAAGAAACTGAGGCCCAGAGGAGTTTAATGACTTGTCCAAGGTAATATCATAGAAGTTAGATTTTGAACCATGGATCTCTGACTCTAAACCATAGTATTCCTTCCACTGTGTCACACTGCTAGTGATTGATATTCCCCTCCTAAAATATTAACTGTAAAATTATGCATTATTACATGTTGCAATTTAGAAGCACAAAAACCCCCAAGGAACTCAACTAAGATGGTAAAGTCAATCTGGACTAGCTAAGATTTTAATGCTTGATTCTACTTGGACTAACACCAGCATGATTTCTCAAATACTGACCCCCAGTGCCCAATGTCCAATTTGAAAGAAGCGGACTCAAAGCTGAAATCCTACGACTTAATTCAAGGCTGTGAAGTGTTCTGTACTGGACTAATTTCCCAGGTACTTGGAAGTGTGTTAAAATCAACAGACACAACTGAAAATTCATAATAAGCTGACTGTAACACTCATTTCTGAAGTGGAAAGAAGAGAAAATGGAGCCAGGAATTAACATTTCAACCATATTTGATGGAGGAGAAAAAGCTGGTCAAGACTCTAATCCTCAACAATTAGTAAAACAAGGAGGTTTAATTATATGGTCTCCAAGGACTCTTACAGCTCGAATATACAATTCAAGTAAAAAAAAAAAAGGCTGAGGGTGGGAGTGGTGCGGGGTTGGCGAGTATATGTGTGGATTTTCAGCACATAGGAAATCAATCTTCATTAGGAGCCAGCCAGTAACTTCCAGCTCCTATCAAGTAGGAATTGTTTCTTTACTTTTTTTTTTATTTGAATACTTAGATCCTACCTGGTACATATTAGGTGCTTGGTAAAGCCTTGTCGATTGAGAGATCATTTTATCTCTCCTTTTCTCTCTCTCCCAATTCTTATACAACATGCTTAATCACATATTCACAGACACAAATCGAGAAGGCTCAATTAAATGTAATTCATTGAAAACAAGCCTTGAAACTTTATTTTTTTACCCTGTTAACCTGCAGCACTATCTACTAGTCCACAAAATTGGCATGTCTTTCTCATACCCATTATTGCCACATCAGTAATACACCAAAGCAGGGCATCAGTAAAAAAAAGTTTCTAAAATTGCTTTGATTTTTATTACCATGTAAGGTTAACTCATGATTTTTCATTCATAATATTCTTTGTGACTCATTATGTTATGAGGGATCATTTTTAATTAATGTTTTAACTTGTGCAGATCCCAAATTCCTTCACATTCAGCTTTCTCTTCCAGGTCTTAGGCTGCCCCTTTTTGGCTTGTTTGAACTAAAATAAACATAGGCAGGATTTAACAGAATATTTTTACATGTTGTTATGAATCTCCTTTGGGAACCTGAAGCTGTCACCACAGGACTAAGAAATTCCATACCAGGGAAAGAGAGAGAGAGAGAGAGAGAGAGAGAGAGAGAGAGAGAGAGAGAGAGAGACAGAGAGACAGAGAGACAGAGAGAGACAGAGACAGAGAGAGAGACAGAGAGAGAATGAAACATAGTATCTGATTACTTGAAAAACTAGAAGTCAGTTTGGCCACAAGAAAAAGAGCCACACACATCTTCATTCATTAGCCTAATTATAGCCTAAAGTATTCTTCTTCTCTCTTGGACTGGGGAATTCTCTGCCCCTCTTTCATTATGGAAAAAAATCAAAGTCTGAGAATAGGAGGACTAGTGGCCTTGGTGGTGGTTGAACATTCTGTATGATATATTGATAGCCATGCAATTCAAAGAGATCCAGAGCGAGTCCCCTAGCACATTGGCTAAACTCCCTATAGAAGGATTTGTCAGAGGACATGGACAAAAAAAATGCCCAAGAGAGGCAGACATGGATGGGTTTCAATTTGAATCATTAGAAGAAATGCCCATATGGATGAGATCACAGATCCATCAAAGTATTAGTCAGAAATATGATAAATCAGAGCTAGCCAAACTTCATCAAGAAGGAATCATGCCAGACAAACCTCATTTCACTTTGCATAAAGGGATATGGGACTGAGAGATTGGGGGATGCTATAGATGTACTCTACCTTGATTACAGCAAAGAATTTGACAAATTCTCTATGGCTAACTTTGTCAGAATGAAGAGGTATGGAATCGATAAAGTTTTGTTGTATTTAAAAAAGTAAAAACCATTCTTAGCTCATGGCTGCAGGCCAGATTTGGCTGCTCTATATAGTTTGTTGAATCCTGGACCAAACAGAAAACTAGGTAGGTAGATTTGGATTGGGTTGAAAAATTATTAAAGTGTCAATGTCTGCTTGGAAGGTCTCTAAGAGAATGAGCCAGGGAGCTTTGCTTGGCAATGAGCCATTTAATGTTTTAATAATAATTTAGATAAAAAAAATAGATGGTTTGCTTATCAAACTGTCAAATGAGTCAAACATGGGGGGTAGCTAACACTCTGGATGACAGATTCAATATCCAAAAAAAAATCTCAATAGAGGTGTCAAACTCGCAGAAAACTCTGTACTACAGGAATCAGATTAAAAAATAATCCAGAAAATCAAGGGGATGGCCATCAATTGGGAAATGGCTGAACAAGTTGTGGTATATGAATGTAATGGAATACTATTGTGCTATAAGAAAGGGGAAGATATGGACTTCATAATAACCTGGAAAGGCCTACATGATCTGATGCTAAGTGAGGGGAGTAGAACCAGGAGAACATTGTACACAAACACAGACATATTGATTCTGTGATGACTAACTTTGATAGACTTGGCTCTTCTCAGCAATGCAAGGATCTAAGACAATTCCAAAAGTCTCATGATGAAAAATGCTATAGCCACATCCAGAGAAAGAACTATGGAGTCTAAATACAGATCGAAACACACTATTTTCTCTCTCTCTCTCTCTTTTTGTTTCTTCATCCTCATAGTTTTTCCCTGAGGTTCTAATTCTTCTTTACAACATGACTAATGTGGAAATGTGTTTAACATGTATGGCCTATATCAAATTGCACACCATCTTGGGGGGGGGGGAGGGGAAGGAGAGGGAGAAAATTTTAAAATCAAAATCTTATAAAAATGAATTTTGAAAACTAAAAATAATTTTTTTTTAAATAGAGTTGTCATGAGGTTCCCTTTAGGTAAAACTCTCTGCTGGGCTCTGATAGTAGGTATTTTTGTTGGCTCTTTCAAGCTACTTCATCTCTTGGGTGGCTATTTTTCTGTATCTGTCTCTGTTCTTGTTTTTCCCGAGTCTCTTTCCCTGTTCCTGAATAGATGCATTGTCTCCTACTGGTCTTTGATACCATGGTCAAAGGGAGGGTATAAAACTCCCTCTACACCTTGCTGCTTTTCTTCTCCTCCTTCTCCCTCTTCTCCTTTTCCCTTTTCCCCCTTCTCCCTCCTTTTCTCTTCTCCTCTTTTACTTTTTCCTTCTTCCCCTTCTCCCTCTCCCTTCTTCCTTTTCCCTTTCTCCTTTCCATACAAGAAATCCATCTAATTTTGTTGTTTTTGTTATTCAGTCATGCCCAACTCTCTGTGGGGTTTTCTTGGCAAGGATACCGAAGTGGTTTGCCATTTCCTTCTCCAGCTCATTTTACAGATGAGGAAACTGAGGCAAACAGAGCTAAGTGACTCGCCTAGGGTGACACAGCCAGTGAGTGTGTGAGGACAGATTTGAACTCAGGAAGATGAGTCTTCCTGACTCCAGATCTGGCACTCAATCCACTGTACCACCTAGTTGACCCTGATTCTTTTAGATAATCATAAATTTTTTCTCTGTGGTGTCATTTGCCTTTCATGCAATGGCCAAAGGACTTATAAACTGATTAAGGGCCTCTTCACACATTTTGAAGGCAGGAAATTTCCTGAATATTTACTTTACTCCATTGATCTATTGATTCCATTATCTGTGATTAATTAGGGTAAGAATGGAATTCCACCCATACATGTACCCCTAAAATATTCATAGTAGTACTATTTATGCTTTTAAAGAACAGAAACGGAGTGGGTACCCAATTGGGGAATTGATGAAAAACTGTTAGATGAATGCAAAGTCACATTTCCTGAAAAAATGTGTCATTTAGAGCCAAATTTATAGGTTATATAGACATGGAGTTTCTCATCAGAATGCATCTGAAAAGAAGAAAGTCTACGGCAGTAATTCCCAAATCTTCTAGGAGTTGTGACATCTTTTTGTTATTTGATTTTGTGACGCATTTATATATAGTATAGGACTCTAAAAGTTCTGTGCTGTTGACAGATATGAATAGAAAATTTTCAAAATAGGAAATGTGTTTTGTTAATAGTTGCTTGAAAAACGTCTAGCCTCACTATCAGAGGTACAAATTAAAACAACATTGAGGTACCACTTCATAACCATGGAACTGACAAAAATTCGTATAGAGAAATAGATATACCCACTTTAAGAATCATTTTGGAGAGTAATCTAGTAACTTTTTATACAATAAAAGTTACTAAAATTGTAATTCTCTTCAACTGAATATGTTTGCTGGAAATATACTCTGAAAGTAGTTTTTAACTATTTCCTGTTTATCCTGCATATAGGAAGTTCGGATGTATTTGTTTGCTTGTTGTGTCCCCCATTAGATTGTGAGTTCCTTGAGGGCAGGGACTGTCTTTTGCCTCTTTTGTGTACCTGGCACATAGTAGGCACTTAATAAGTTTATTGATTGATTACCATTACGTTGGACAAGATAGAGAGGTATGCCAAATGAGAATATAGTTATTTGAATTCAGAACTAGTCGAATGACTGAAAAAAGAGAATAGTGAAACCCAAGAAGAAGTGCAGTGCCCTGGAGACCTGCCTTTAATGCTTTGCCATTCGACATTTTTGTCCATTACTTTAGTGAAGGCACAGAGGGTGTACTTATCAGATCTATAGGTGAAACAAAGTTCAGAAGGCTACTTAGCTCATTAAGGGACACAGTCAAGATCTAAAATGGTCTTTTAATCTAGAACAATGGACCAAATTTATGAAGAAATCTAACAAAGATAAATGTAACCATAAACTTAACATAGCTAGCTGGCTAGATATAGATAGATACACACACATATATGTATATCTATATATCTATATCTACATATGTACATTAAAAACAAAACACCCCCCTACCCCAAGTTCCTGACTACAGTATGCGCTTCCACTATGACATGTTGATCACTTATTGGGGAAGGTCTAAGAATTTTGAATCAAGTAGAAGTCAGGCTACACGGCCTCTGAGGTCCCTTGCAATTATTCCATTCTGTGACACATCTAATAAACCGCAAGGATCATGCAAAACATTAAGCCTTTTTAGTTGATCATAAGGTTCAGAATGGGAAGGGACCTTACAGATTATTTAGCTTAACCCTTTCCTTTTACAGCAGAGACCCAGGAAAGGTTAATGAGGTAAATGGCAAAGCAGGCTTTGAACCTAGGTCTTCTGACTCCAAGTCAGCCTCTGTGTCATTCTCTCGAACTCTCATTTTACAACAGTCATTCAGTCTTTTTTTTCTGTTGTGTCTGACTCCTCATGACCCCATGTGGGGTTTTCTTGGCAAAAATACTGGAGTGGTTTGACATTTTCTTCTCCAGCTCATTGCACAGGTGAGAAAACTGAGGCAAACAGGGTTAAGTGACTCATCCAGGGTCACAGATCTAGTAAGGGTCTGAAGCTGGATTTGAACTCATAAAGATGAGTCTTCCTGACTGATAGAGCCCAGTGCTCTATCCACTGCACCACCTCCCTGATCTACTGTTCCACCTAGCTGTCCTTCATTTTATAATATTCATATCTTATTTTATAATGTTTTATAATTATGGACTTCTACCCCAGGAAAATAAGGATGAACCTTTAGAAGTTAGAGTAAAACTTTTAAAACAGATATTGCTTTATTGTGTTGGTTACAATAAAGACAAAAAAAAACAGAATTATATAGAACAGTCTAGAATTATGTTGTCAGGTGGACTACCTGTCATCATAATGCCCCTTTCAGTTCCATGAAAATATAACATCTTTGAGGACAAGGGCTTTCCCCTTCCCTATATATGCATTCTCGGCATCTAAATATAACAGTTGTTGAGTTGAATACACAAATAAAATAAATAATTTTTTTTCTGATTTACAGACTGGCTCCCACAGGACCACAGAAAGCTGACTGGCAAGCTAGTATTTCATGGGAGAAAACAGTGTATGTCTATTTAAATATCAATCAATATTGTACAGTCAGTTTATTTCTTGCAGTCAGACTTGAATGAGTAGAAAAAAAGACTCGAAACATAAACTTCCATTTTTTTGGACAGGGTACCACAAATTAACTTTACATTTATTGGCCAGATAGGCAAGGATAAATTTTTTAAATAAACAATGAAAAATATTTCAATACCCAGTAAGAGTCAATAAAATTCAACCAGAATTTTGGAAGTACAGTGAGTTCTATTACTTCATCATGTACTTTTAAGACCATATTTTATGAATGGATATAATATCCTTTAATACAATAAAAGTAATCAGTGTGAATATCACTATTCCAAAGGAAAATTTAAACAAATATGGTGAGATCTACATATAAAAGTGACTTAATAAAAATTTGACTAACAAGATATTCAAATTTTTAAAAATACATTTTTCATCAAAACAAAAAAATTAAATTGTTTCGACTGAAAAAGCAAGTATTGGCAAAATTAGAGAAATATTTAATAGCATGTGTGAGATTCTCTTTTATAAATAAAAATGTTTGTGTTATGTATATTTTACAAATTTTAGCACTGACAGAAGTCGTATTATTCAGCATAATAAATTCCATAAGAATTTGGCATAATTTCTAACGCAGATACTGCAGATGAAAAAGCAGTTTGGAAAAATCTACCTCAAATACAAGTTACAGATATCAAAAAGATACTGTGAAGTCTCATTCCTTCATCTGATCCTTTATTTACAAATGACACTTTAAATAATGAGTCATGTAATATATATGCATGTAGTGTGTGTATGTATACAATAGTACAAAGTTGTACTCACTTTGTATATTTTATTTTCACAAGAAATTGATTGCTGCTTTTCATAGTTATTTTTTAAAAAATATATCAGAAGTCCTTAGGAAAAAATCAGACTACATGGTAAGCAAAGAAACTATCTGAATCTCATGAGACTATCTGAAGAGGTCAGTAACTAAGGCAAAGTTTCCTTCTTCATACAAATCTTAATATAACACACATATTACTACAAACATTTACTAATCTATAATGTTCATCACTTCTACAATATACACTTGGAGCCATCTTTGTTCATGCTTCTGAAATAAGATGTTTTGAAGATGGGCTTCTGTTCACCTGATTCCTCAATAGAGACGAATTTAAACCGTCTGGAACTAAATCCGCACTTCTGAAAGGAAGCAGAAAATGACATCAATTCAATCTGTAGGGAGCTGTGAGTCCAAGTTTTCCTTTTTGGGGGAAATGTAAGCCATATTTCCTAAGTAAAGAGCCTAGGGAAACTACCCCAAATCCATACTGCTTAGTTGAAATATAAGTTTTTTTGTTTACTTAGTCACCACACCTAATTGGCATTTTAAAAACTCACTTTACCTAGATGGCTTTGTAACTCAGAGGAAAGGCTTCTGCATTTAAATCATAAATTACCAACACAATCTGGTTTTCATTTTAGTTTTTACCTAGCTAATTACACTTGCTATTTGTACTCCTTAAATTTTAATATGAAATTAGGAAAAGTCTATTACTCTTCAGATAACTTTCATTGGATAATTACTTACATGATAAACAATGAATAAAATTTTCAAGATCTGCTAAAGAATCATGAAGTGTGCCACTGATCTCTTGACTTCGGAGAAATTTTTTAAGGGTTTCTAAAGCAGTCACTGCCTCCTTTTTTGATGGCAAAGGTAATTCGGTTTCTGGAGATCCGTCTTCATCTTCTTCATCAGAAGCATAGCAGTCAGTTTCATTTGTTTTACCCTCTTTGGTCCACATCACCTCACTATCCAATGCTGTTTCACACGTCACCACATCTTCATCCAGGGATGCATATTCTTCTAGAGATAAACCTTCAGGAAATTCTACTCCTGCAGCTGGGGCATGAGTAACTAAATCTAGGCCATTTTCAGTCTCCATATTTGTCTTTCCACTTTTTCCACATTGTGATTTGAATCCTGCCTTTTCATAACTCCTGACAATAGTCTCTGGGGTTACAGTCCTCCAACACAGATGCAACAGATCAACAGCCTCTAGCAGGGAGAAAGTAAATTCTTTGCCACTTTCAACAGAGTCTAAAAATTTCTTGACAAGACAGAATCGGTATTTGACCTTAAGGTTTTTAATAACACCTTGTTTCATTGCTACAAATTTGGAAGATAGAGATGAAGGGAAAAAAACTAGTTGAGCAGCCTTTAGAATCTTTACTTCCGGATGTGCTGGCAAAGAATCAAGAAAAATCACAACTCGTCGTTTCTGGGCTTGAAATTTTTCATCAAGCTTTTGCATCCATAGCTCAAATATTTCTGAAGTCATCCATGCCATTCTGTTTGCTTCATAATCTACAGGCAGGGACTTTACATTTTTAAAACAACGTGGGTTTTTATTTTTCCCAATAATAAGCAAAGGAAGCTTTTCCGAACCATCCATATTTGCCCCGACCACTAGAGTTATCCTTTCTTTGCTTAGTTTTCCAATAGAACATGCTTCCCCCTTAAATGCAAAAGTATTAGTAGGTAACATTTGATAGAGCAATCCTGTCTCTTTTATGTTAAATATATCCTTGGGGTGATAATCATTCAAATAATATAGAAGCACATTTTGGGACCAGATAGTCGCGGCATCTGCTGATGCTGCTGCAGCTTCTACCGGCTGAGATCTGAATACTAAACCATATCTTGATTTAAAACGGTCTAGCCAACCATTGCTGCACTTAAAATCTTTATGTCCCAGTTTCTGAGCAAAATCATTAGCTTTGAGACGCAACATTGGACCATTAACTGGTACGTTTAGACACTGGGCAATTCGATACCACCTCATCAAGGCCTCCTCCAGATCTGTGTAAAAAGCAGTTCTGAGTCTTTTTCTTTTGGGATCAAACCTTAAAGATTCAAAGGCTTCTAGAACCTTATCTTTATTCTTCATAATTGAAGATAGTGAATTTTTCTTTATTCCATATTTGGCTGCAATCTCTGCTTTTTTCTTACCACTTTCTACTGCATTTATGATGTCAATCTTTTGTTCAATAGACAAACTTTTCTTTTTCCTTGTTATAGAGACAGGTAAGGGAACCACTGAAGAAGCCTCTGCCATCTCGTCCAGGCTTTCTGAAGAGATTTCTTCTTTTGCTTCCTTTCACCTGCTTCCTTAAATGTTTTCCAGTGTGACACAATCTGATGCAGTCTGTCTGACCTCAAATGCAAAAACTTGGCAAACATCTAAAGTATCCAAGTAGTCATATAGATACTTCAAGAGACTAATATCAAAATGTCTAATTTAAGTTACTTAAGTTTACTAGAAGAAAAATTATAACCAGGCTAGCAAACTCATGAGGAAAAAGGTCTTCTCTGGTCAATCTGTTTTTAGTTCAAACTAAGTTCCACAAGTCAAAGAAAAATAGAAATCTCATTATGTCAGACATGTCTGAGCCTGCTGATATATTTCTGGAGCATCAGTCCTTTAAAGACATTTTAATTTATTCACAAACACTCCCCATTTCTTTTTAATTGGTCTCCTTAAAACAATTCAGAAATAAGAGGGAAAGCATTTTGTAAAGAAAATTACTGCTATGAAGAATGCTTTAGTTAATTTTCCTTGTCCATCCAGGGTTGGGAAAGGAGAAGAATCCCTCTGAGATTGTTGTGTCACAGGGTAGCTTCCTCAGCCGCTTGCAACTATAAGAAAGAAGGAGAAATGTTAGAAAATAATATAGCATCCCTTATCCCAATTAATGATTAAAAAACAATTTCAGAGACTTTCTGAAAATAAAATCCAGAGCTTTTAGAGGAAATGTTAACCTCTTACAGGTTTTCTCTTTGAGAGTCCTCCAGATCCGTCGCAAGTTGAGTTTTCACAGTCTATCTAAATAAGCGCTTTATATATGCCACAGAAATAAACCAAATTTAATGTTTCCAAAATGTGCCATAACAAAAATAAAAGGACTAAAAATGACACTGGCTAGCTTCTTCATGGCTATCTTTTGCATGCAAGTCCTGAACTGTCTCCTTTGCCTGTTCTAAAAGAAGAATGGGAATAAAACCAGACAGTTGTCATAATCACCTACTTTTGGCCTGGGGGGCATGTTCAGGCCTGTCATGCCATCAATGTAAGGAGCTCCCAATGAGGAAACTCTGTCCACCAATACATATATGTGATTTATAGTACTGGGGAGTTGCTTAGGGTCATTGAGAGATTAGGTTTCTTGTCCAGCTGGGATGTGTCAGGGATGGGACTTGAACCCAGGTAGACTGGACTCTAAAGACAGCCTTTTCCATATAGCCAAACTGTCCATCTCCTATTTTTGGAAGCAGTGACTACTTCACAGGACTCTGGTAGGAAATGCTTCCTTTAAAAATCCAAACATTACTCTAAATATACGTAATAACCATCACCTTTTTTAAGGTGATCATAAAATATATAATCATAAAATCATTAAGCATTAAAGCCATCTATATTCATTCAACTGGTACTTAGTGGACACCCATTGATTGGCAGATAGGGAGAATCAAAGATACATTAACACATAGCCCCTGCCCCCAAGGTATTTATTTTCAATAGAAGAGATTAAACAGGGACATACATGACTAAAAGACAATTCAATATGACAATGACCAAATAAGTGCAAGCTACTTAAAGTAGGTGCTTAAAAATACAAAGACAAAAATAAAGCTGGTCCCTGACCCTGAGGAGTTTTATTAATTATACAAAGGCCTAAGGGTGTTCTGATAAGAGATCACTTTCTCTACTTCTGCAATCACAGAAGCTGTTCTTAGGATGATTCTTTGAGCTGGTTCTGGAACAATGCGTAAGATATTGATACACAGATATGTGAACCAAGTGTTCCAGCATGAGTAAAGGTGTGGAGGAAAGAAAATGAAATGTTCCATGAACAGAGGCTCATCTCCTCTTTACTTCCCTGGCTTCTTTCAAGTCTCAGATAAAAGCCCACCTTCTGCAAAAAGGCTTTCCTGGCCCTCCTTAATCTTAGTGCTTTCTTTTTCTAGAATATCTCCAAATTATGCTGTATATATCTTGTTTGCATATAGTTGTTTGCACATTGCTTTTCCCATTAGACTATAAGCTCCTTGACAGTAGGGATTGTATGTTTGTGTCTTTCTTTGTATTCCTATAGCTGGGGACATGATGAGCCTTTCTGGAGAGGATGAGATTAACATTTGCCCTCTGCCCCGGGCAAGAGGGCTGGACAATGGAATTGAAACTCTGAGCTATGCCCCTGGCCTGCATATCCCTGATTACCTCATCTCCCTGGCCACAGGGCAAGTTTTCTCTATAAGAATCCCTAGCTTTTCTCAGCTGGTGGCTGGCTGCCTTATGAAGTTGCCTCCCTTAGAGGGCTGCCTTCCCTAAGGGGCTGCTACCTGCTTGGGGTGTTACCCAGAATAAATGCCTTTACTTGATTGGGAGATAGCCTGGGCAAATTCTTTCAAGAAGACACCACCACCACCACCACCACCACACACGCATGCACGTGCGCACACGCACGCGCACACACACACACACACACCTTCCATCTCAACAGTCTGGTGACCTTGCACCTCATCAGTAGGTGTTTAATAAATGATTGTTGACTTAACATGATTGTTATAACTTCTAGATGAAATCTTTATTATTCCCCCTTTGGACTACTTTAAAAGGCTCTGAATTGGTCACTCTGTCTTTCCTTTTTTCGACTCATCTTTTATACCTGGGGTTCACGAATTTAAAATTTTTTTTTTCAAAACTGTATCTCCATATCATTGGTTTCCTTTGGATCCTACAATCTTATTTTGTGCATTTAAAAACATTATTCTGAAAAAGGGACCCAAAGGCTTCATCAGACTGCCTGAGAGGTCCAGGCCACAAAAAAAAGGTCAAGCTTTATACACGTGCCAGAATAACCTTCCTAGTACACTGGGACTGCCCTCATCATTCCCTATTCAAAAAGGTGACATTTAAGCCCTCCACAAAGGCCTGAGATCTACTTTTCTGGTCTCACTCCAGTAAACCACTTCCCTTCATGTTCTCCGTATCCCACACAACCCAGCCTGCTCCATACATCCTCCTTCAGCTTTCCTCTTTCCTGCCTTTGTTTTTTTGTACTTCTAGGCTCTCCAACCTGGAATGGCCTAGTGAGATACTGTCCTTTCTTCAAGGCCCATTTTGGGTGTTACCTGCTACCTTGGTCTTTCTTTAATTTCCTTCCCCAGCAACAAGTAAATTCTTCCTTCTCAAAATTTCGCATATCACTTTATTTTAGATCTCCCTCATGCCTTTACAAAAATAACTATAATAGATTTAGAATATATTTGTATTATCTCTCTTCTAAAACTGCAAAGTCCTTGAAGGTGTATTGTCTTATTTTTACATCTCCAGAATCTAGCATAATACACTGTATATAGTAGGCTTTTAATATTTGTTGAATTGAACAAAATTGATTAGGCATTTGGTGGACAATGAAGGCTTTTGAAAAGAGGGAAAACACAATTTAACATGATACTTTAAGGAAGACTAATATGGCTAGAATCATGTAGAGTAAATTGGAAGGGGGAAGAGACTAGAAATACTACGTGTCAGGCACTGTGCTAAGCACTGGAGATGCAATAAGAGGGTGAAGACAGTACCTGCCCTCAAGAAGATCACAAAATAATAGGGGCAATAACAAGCAAACACATGTGTATAAACTAGGTATATTCAGAATAAATAGGAAATAGTTAAGAGAGAGAAGACACTAGAATTAAGAGGGATTGGGAAAAATTTCCTGTTGCGAGAAATTATTATAAATAGTCAATAATTTGGAGGGAGATTAAGAGCTCTCTCCTTCTTCTAAAGTCCTTTAAAAATTCAGTCAGAAGGACATTACTGATAATGAGATTGCACTCACTCTCTTCATCTTGGTTAGACCGCACTCAACCTGGCAAGGAATTTAATCTAGGGTGAGGAAGCCCATTGTGTTCTGCCCAGGCATTGATGAGGTATACATTATTTGAATTGATAGCCTAAAGCTATAGATGTTCTGATATCCAAAAACCCTTCATTTTAATATAGACCATCTCCAATCAGTTAGCCAATTAGATTTAATGACTGTTTGATGGACTACTTACTGAGTCTGCCTCCATGATTGTCTTTGGTTAGAGAGACAGCCAAATGACCATCCTTTTATTAATAACCTGCTAGTCTTATTAATAAAATAAAATAAAAACCAGAAACTATGTCTCTCAAACCTTTTTTTTTTTTTTTTGCTTTTTGGCAGGGCAATCGGGGTTAAGTGACTTGCCCAAGGTCACACAGCTAGTACATGTGGCAAGTGTCTGAGGCCGGATTTGAACTCAGGTCCTCCTGACTCCAGGGCCGGTGCTCTACTCACTGCGCCACCTAGCTGCCCACTCAAACCTTTTTTAATGTCAAACTGTAGAAGATGGGATTTTAGTTGGAACTTTTAGGAAACCAGGGAAATCAGGAGGCAGGGAGGAGAGAGCATCCCAGGCATGAGGGACGGCCAAAGAAAATGCCCAGAGCTGAGTACTGGACTGAGAATGGCAAAAAGGCAAGAAGCGCTGAATTGAAAAGTACAGGGGATCAACCTTGAGGGATAGGGCCAAGATGGTAGATTAAAGGCAGCAACTCAGCTGAACTCTCTCAACATTCCCCTCTAAACAACTTTAAAATAATACCTCATATAAAATTTTGGAGAGGCAGAGTCAACAAAAAGTCACAATGAGACATTTTTCTGGCCTAACAAACTTAGGAGGTCAGCAGGAGAGGTCTGCAATACCCAGGTGGGCAGAGCACTAGCCATGGCCTCAGTAGGGGCTACAGCAGCAGCTTCAGGAACTCTCAGCCCAGAAATTGTAAGGGCTTCAGACAAGTGGTCAGAAAGAGATCTTAGGGGACCTATTGGTGTTGATTGGCAACTATATTGTCCATATGCAATTCTCAGTTGCAGTTCAAGAGTGGAAAGAAAGTCATGTGGTCAGTCACAAGGGAGCCAGGGCCCTGGTCTCAGTTCCAAGACAAAGAGAAGATCTAGCACTTGCAGGTGCAAGAGGACCCTTCCTGGGTAAAGATGAGAGTGCAGACCAAGAGAACAGTGACCTCTCCCAGGATCACACTACTTTGAAAACACCAAAAACTTGCAGCAGAGCCCCGGAATTAGCTCTGAAAACAACAGTACAAAAAAGCCTAAAGCTTGGGAGAGAACCATCCCACTCCCAGATGAGCAGAGTCCAACTTTAACATGAAGTTCAAAGTCAAGAAATAGGCTGGGGGGAAAACAAACAACAAAAAGAGAATTTGACCATAAAAAGCTATAATAGTGGCAGGAAAGACCATGCATAAACTCAGAAGAAGACAACAATGTCAAAACAGCTACAAACAAAGACTCAAAGAAAATTGCTAATTGGACCCAAGCCCAATAAGAATTTCTAGAAGAGTTAAAGAAAGAGCTAAGAGTAGCAGAAGAAAAATTAAGAAAAGAAATGAGAATGCTGCAAGAAAATTATGGAAAGAGAAATAACAGTTTGGTAAAAGCAGGACAAAAAATACTAAAAATAATAGTACCTTAAAAAAAAAAAGAATCAGCCTAATGGTAAAAGACACACAAAAATTCACTGCAAAAAAGGAATTCCTTAAAAAGGCAGAATTAGTCAGATGGGAAAAGAGGTACAAAACTCACTAGAGAAAATAATTCCTTAAAAATTAGAACTGGGCAAGTGGAAGCTAAAGACTCCATGAGACATCAAGAAACAGTAAAGCAAAGTCAAAAAAAATTTAAAAAGAGAGAAGAAAATGTAAAATCTCTCATAAAAAAACTGACTTGGAAAATAGATTAAGGAAAGATAATTTAAGAATTACTGGACTATGTGAAAGATAGAGCTTAGACATTATATTTCAAGAAATTATCAAGGCGGGGGGCAGATCCAAGAAGGCAGCATGAAAACAGGACTCACTTGAGCTCTCCCCCAAATCCCTCCAAACACCTGTAAAAAATGACTCTAAACAAATTCAAGAGCTACAGAACCCACAAAATGACAGGGTGAAACAAGTCTCCAGCCCAAGACAACCTGGATGATGGCTGGAAAGGGTCTATCATACCATGCTGGGAGTGGAGCGCAGCCCAGTGTGGGCTGTGCCAGGACAGACCAGGCCAGAGCAGACCAGACTGAGTGGAGCAGGCCTCAAGGCACTGAATCACTGGCAGCTATGGCAGTTTCCACACTTCTCAACCCACAAATGCCAAAGACAACTTAGCAGGTCAGTGGGAAAATTGTTGGACCTGGGTGAGAGAAGGGAGCGATCCAGCCCCTGCCCCTGGGGTGGCAGCAGCAGTGGAGGTGGTGGCTGCTTCCAGAGCTCCAGGCCCACTGACAGGTGGTGGGGAATCAAGTGTCTGATCAGAGCAGGAGTACAGGGATCTTTTTGCTGGTGCTAAGGCAGGATTCTCTTACTTTGCCCTGCTTGGATCTGGGTCACAGTCCTGGTTGGCACTCCTTGGGGGAGGAAGAGCACTGTGGCAGAGCTTGTGGTGGCTGTGGAGAGGGACTCCTCCTGGTAGTTACATGGCAGAAAGGAGTACTTGCACTCACAGACCAGAGCACAGACCAGGAAAGGAGCATCATTCCACCTCAGAATAGAAGTAGCTCTGAAAACAGCAGCACAAAACCCCTGAAGCTTGGGACAAAGTACTCTCCACTCTGGAAACAATCATACCCTGACAAAGAGGTCAAAATTGGAGGGGAAATGAGTAGGCTGCATAAAAGAACTCAGGTTATAGAATCTTTCTTTGGTGACAAAGAAGATCAAAACACACAGCTAGAAGAAGTCAACAAAGTCAAAGAGCCTACATCAAAAGCCTCCAAGAAAAATATGAATTGGTCTCAGGCCATGGAAGAGCTCAAAAAGGATTTGGAAAAGCAAGTAAGTAGAGGAAAAATTGGGAAGAGAAATAAGAATGATGCAAGAAAATCATGAAAAACAAACCAACAACTTGTTAAAGGAGACTCAAAAAAATACTGAAGAAAATAACGCCTTGAAAAACAGACTAACTGAAATGGCAAAAGAGCTCCAAAAAGCCAATGAGGAGAAGAATGCCTTAAAAGGCAGAATTAGCCAAATGGAAAAGGAAGTCCAAAAGACCATTGAAGAAAATACTGCCTTAAAATTTGAATGGAGCAAGCGGAAGCTAGTGACTTTATGAGAAATCAAAAAATTATAAAACAGAACCAAAAGAATGAAAAAATGGAAGACAGTGTGAAATATCTCATTGCAAAAACCACTGACCTGGAGAACAGATCCAGGAGACATAATTTAAAAATTATTGGACTACCTGAAAGCCATGATCAAAAGAAGAGCCTAGACATCATCTTTCAAGAAATTATCAAGGAAAACTTCCCTGATTTTCTAGAACCAGAGGATAAAATAGAAATTGAAAGAATCCACCGATCACCTCTTGAAAAAGATCCCAAAAAGAAAATTCTTAGGAATATTGTTGCCAAATTCCAGAGTTCCTAGGTCAAGGAGAAAATATTGTAAGCAGCCAGAAAGAAACAATTAGAGTATTGTGGAAACACAATCAGGTAAACACAAGATTTAGCAGCTTATACATTAAGGGATCAAAGGGCTTGGAATATGATATTCCAGAGGTCAAAGGAGCTAGGATTAAAACCCAGAATCACCTACCCAGCAAAACTGAGTATAATACTCCAGGGCAAAATAGGGATTTTCAATGAAATAGAGGACTTTCAAGCATTCTTGATGAAAAAACCAGAGCTGAATAGAAAATTTGACTTTCAAATACAAGAATCAAGAGAAGCATGAAAAGGTAAACAGGAAAGAGAAACCAGAAGGGACTTACTAAAGTTGAACCATTCTTTTTACATTCCTACATGGAAAGATGATATTTGTAACTCATGAGATCTTTCTCAGTATTAGGGTAGTTGAAGGGAATATACATATACATAGACAGTGGGCACAAGGTAAGTTGAATATGAAGGGATGATGTCTTAAAAATAAAATTAAGGGGTGAGAGAGGAATATATTGGGAGGAGAAAGAGAAAGATAGAATGGGGTAAATTATCTTACATAAAAGTGGCAAGAAAAAGCTGTTGTATTGGAAGGGAAGAGGGGGGTAGCTAAAAGGGAATGAGTAAATCTTGCTCTCATTGGATTTGACTTAAGGAAGGAATAACATACAAACTCAATTCGGTATCTTACCCTACAGGAAAGTAGGGGGGAAGGGGATAGGGTGGAGGATAACAGAAAGGAGGGCAGATTGGGGGAGAAGGTAGTCAAAAGCAAACATTTTTGAAAAGGGACAGCATCAAAGGAGAAAACTGAATAAAGGGGGACAGGATAGGAGGGAAGGAAATATAGTTAGTCTTTTACAACATGACTATTATGGACGTGTTTTGCATAATGATACATGTATAACCTATATTGAATTGCTTGCCTTCTTACGGAGGATGGATGGAGAGGGAAGAAGGGAATTTGAAACTCAAAGTTCTAAAAACAAATGTTAAAAAAATGTTTTTACATGCAACTGGGAAATCAGATATACAGGTAATGGGGCATAGAAATCTATCTTGCCCTACAAGAAAGTAAGGGTGAAGGGGATGGGGGGGAGTGCGGTGATAGAAGGGAGGGCAGACTGAGGAAAGGGACAATCAGAATACATGCCATCTTGGGGTGGGAGGGAGGGTAGAGATGGGGAGAAAATTTGTAACTCAAAATCTTGTGGAAATGAATTTTGGAAACTAAAAATAAATTTTAAAAAAGCAAAGAAAAAAAAGGAAAGTATCAAGGAAAACTACCCCAATATCTTAGATATAAAGGGTAAAATAGAAATTGAAAGAACCTACTTGACCACCTCCTGAAAGAGATCCCAAAATGAAAACTCCCAGGAATATCATAGCCAAATTCCAGAGCTCCCAGTTCAAAGGGAAATACTTCAAGCATCCAGAAAGAAATAATTCAAATATCATGGCCCTACAGTCAGAGTCATACAAGATTTAGTGGCTTCCACGTTAAAGGAGCAGAGGGCTTAAAATATGATATTCTAGAAGGCAAAGGAGCCAGGATTACAACCAAGCATAACCTACCCTGCAAAACTGAGTAGTCATCTCTCAACATTTGCAGGGTTTAGGGGGGCAGAACTCCCATGAAAATCAGTGAATAACTCTAGGCTCCACCCCAAGCCTTTATTTTTAATAATTCTGATCATATTTATTTAACAGAAAAAAAAACAAGCAAAACAATACATTGTTCCCATAATAAAAGTTGCAAGATTAGTATCTTGCACACTGTGATAGAAGGTACCATAGACAATAAAGTAATATCAAAAAAATTTATAGCCAGTTTCTCTGATAAAGGCCTCATTTCTCAAATATATACTGAGTTTAAATTTGTGTCAAATTCATAAAAATAAGAGCCATTACCCAAGTGATAAATGGTCAAAAGATATAAATAGGCAGTTTTCAGAAGAAGAAATCAAGCTATCTATAGTCATATGATAAAATGCTCTAAATCACCATTGATTAGAGAAATGCAAATTAAAATAACTCTGAGGCACTGGTTCACATATATTGGAAATTAGAAATGCTGGAGGGGAGTAGGGGAAAATAGATACATTAATGAATGATTGGTACAGTAGTAAATTGGTCCAACCATTCCGGAGAACAATTTGGAATTATGCTCAAAGGGCTATAAAACTGTGCATACCCTCTGATCCAACAATATCACTACTAGATCTGTATCCCAAAGAGATTTTTAAAAAGGAAAGGGACCTATATGTACAGAAATACTTATAGCATCACTTTTTATGGTGCAAAGAATTGGAAAGTGAGGGGATGCCCATCAATTGGAGAATGGCTGGAAAAGTTGTGGTATATGATTTTGATGGAATATTATTGTGCTATAAGAAATGATGGGCAGGAAGGTTTCAAAAAACCTGGAAAGGCTTACATGAATTGTTGCAAAGTGAAGTGAGCTGAACCAGAAGAACATTGTACACAGTAACAGTAATATAGTATGATGATTAATGGTGAATGACTTAGCTATTCTTAGCAATACAATGATCCAAGATAATTCCGAGGGATTTATGATGAAACATGCTATCCATCTGTAGGGAAAAAACTGATGGAGTCTGAATGCAGATCAATGCAAACTTTTTAACTTTATTTTTCTTGTGGGTTTTTTTTTTGGTCTGTTTTCTTTCACAATATGACTAATATGAAAATATGTTTTGCATGACTACACATGCACTACCTATATCAAGTTGCTTGCCTTCTCAATGAGAGTGGAGGGGAGGAAAGAAGGGAGAGAATTTGGAATTCAAAATTTTAAAAAATTGAATGTTAAAAATTGCTTTTACACGTAATTGGAAAAAATAAAAAACGTTTTTAAAAGAAATAATATTAGATTTACAGCTAGAGAACCTGATTTTAAATCATGGATTTTTCATTTACCAGTTGTAAGATCTTAGACAACCTATTTCCTCTATGGACCTCAGTTTCCTCATGGAAAAAGACAGGATTATAAATATATCAAAATATTCACAGCAACGCTTTTTGTAGTAGAAAATAACTAGAAATAAAGTGAGTGTTCAAGCTTCAGTACACAACTGCAATAAAATATTGTATCATAGTAATATTCGAGAAATTCAGAGAAACATGAACCAATATAGACTGTAGTTAAAAGAAACAGGAAAACAAAATACACAATGATTATCCTAATGCAAATAGAAAGAATAATAAATGAAATTAAATCCTGGTCTAATAATAATGACAATGTTAGCTCCAGAAGAGAGATGAGAAAATGTACTTCCCTTTTTTCTTTAAGAGGTGAGTGTGGTCTGATGTATATAGTGTCAGACACAGTCAATGCTTTGTTTGGTTTTGCCACATTACTGCTGATTTTAAAATCTTTGTTACAAGAGAAGACTACCTGGATAAGGGAGGGGAACAGAGAGATATTTGGAAATGAATGTGATATAAAAGTATAAATCCTTTTTTTTTTTAAATGAGGGGATTGGATGAGGATCTCCAAGGTCCCTTTTAGCTTTAAATATATACTCACTATTCTTCTCCATGTCTTAGTTTCCTAAACTATGAAATGAGGGGTTGGACTAGATGATCCAAAAGCATTTCAGTTTTAAATCCTAGAACAGTATTATCTGAAGGGATAACTTTCTTTTTTTAAATTTAATATTTTTGGGGGGGATAACTTTCAAAGTAGGCATTTCAGGATACATGAGATGAGAGAACCATGTTATATAGGAAAAGAAGGGCCTGATGGCAGCCCTTAAATCATACCATGAAGGTGGTCACCTAGCCCTAACCATAGATACATCCCGAGCACACAGCATGAACTTGTTCCAGTTCTTAAAAGAAAAAGAAAAAAAAAACCAGACCTTCACTAAATAATAGGCCATTATTAACTGTGAGGACAAAAAATTATACTAACTAGCAGGGAGAGCTGCTCTTTCTACCAAGATAAGGAATTTTCCATTCAACCCAAGCCAATTTCTTGCCCTGGTCAGAAAATAACCAATCTCTACTACTCAAAAAAGAAACAAGAGCCAAATCTTTTAAATAAGGAAAAACAACTAATGGTCTCTTCCAAGAAGAAAGAGGAATATCCCAAGTTTCCTTTTTCTTCCCTGATTAATTTCCAGTTAAGTCAGAAATAAGCACCTTCACTTCTAATTCTTCCTCTCTCACCCTAATACACATACACATATCAGTTCTTATCTCCCAAATGAGATATAGGAGACTGCATTTTGCCTGTTATTAATGGTTAGTCATTTCTACGAGTCAATAAAAAAGGAGATAGCTTCTTGGCAAAAGACAAATGAATGATTCCTAAGTTAAGATAGCAACCTACATTTATTTCTGCAACAGTAGCCAACGCACCCTCATCCTGGGTAGTAAAACTCAATATATCTCCATTCCTGAAACTAACACATCTCTAATGCCAAACCACAAAAGTCAGTCTTCTTCCCTGGAGAAGAGTTAGGAGCCAACATTGTATAATCCATCATACCCACATTCTCCATTCTCCCATATCCAGCAACTTTCTCAAGCTTCAACTGCATTAAACTTATCCCTCGGGGGCCCTCTATCCTCTCCATTAAGCAACCATAGTCGGTTTCCCTTATTACAGCACCATTCCCCCTCTCAAAAAGCAACCAGGATTCTCTAATGTCAAAAGGAAAGCCAGAAACCCTTCCATTCAGAACTATGCCATTCATTTACCAGTAGCTGTTAACTACTAGTTAAGGTGGATGGAACCTTAAAGAGGATATAGTATATTCTCTTCATTTTATGGATGAGGAAACAGAGACCAAAATAGGTGAACAGAGCATAGAACTTGGATTCAGGAAGACCTGAGCTCAAATCCCACCTAAATCACTCATTGGCTGTGTGAACCTGGGCAAGTCAATTAACTGCTCTGTTCCTCAGTTTCCTCTTCTGTAAAATTGAGGTAATAATAGTACCTATCTCACAGAGTTATAGTAGGATCAAATGAGTTAACAAACGTGTAAAGCATTTTGTAAACCTTAAACTGCTAAAAATATACACCACATAAATGCTTGCTACTAGAGATTGTCCACAGTCAAACTGGTACTAAGTGGAAGAACTAGGATTTGATCCCCAGGCCAGTATGATAGGACTTGTTGCCTATTTGAATACACACCACCCCCAAACTATAGTAACATTTTCTAATATTTTTTCATAAATATACGCCTTGTATTTCACTGAACCCCCAGAGTTAAATAACAGTTCCTTTCGTTAGACTGAAATTTGCACATTTAACCAGCTTTGTTGTTTTTCATTGTGTTTGACTTCATGACCCCATTTGGGGTTTTGTTGGCAAAGATACCAGAATGGTTTTCCGTTTCCTTCTCAGCTCTTTTTCCAGATGAAGAAACTGAGGCAAACAGGGTTAAGTGACTTGCCCAGGATCAGACACCTAGTAAGTATCTGAGACCAGATTTGACCCCAGGAAGATGAGTCTTCCTGACTTCAGGCAAGGCACTCTATCCACTGCATCATGTAGCTGCTGTCACATAACCAGCAGCTAACATCTAATTGGTGGGAAAAAAGAACACACGGCTGAGATGGCTTTCACTCTCAGAAGGAGAAAATAAAGGCATCGACCAAACAAGAACAGTTATTTTATTATTTATGGCAACGCTTAGGATGATAACATCTAAAAAAAAGATACGCATTTTAAAATACTCCTTGATAGCTCTAGTGAGATATTTAAAGGTTTTCCAACTGCTTTTTCATGTATACATCTTACCTACTGCTTATTAACAAAAGAGATCTATTCCTCTATTGCCAACGTGGGGATTTGTTTTCCATAAGTATGCTTCCTTGTGGCAGCAGTTTGTTTTCCTTTTTTTTTTTCCCATTAGGGGAGGGAGAAGAATGGCAGGGAAAAAGTGCTTGACAATTAAAAAATTAAAATTCAATTTTAAAAAAGAACAGAGTCCCTGTTCTTCTACACTTGTTCCTCTTCCAAATTTCTCAGTTTTTTTTTGTCCTCCAACCTTAAAACTAATACAAAAAGTTTAAAATCCATTATTGTACTGCCAGTAGAAAACTAATCCCACCAGTCCAAACCTTGATGCTGCTTATGCACAGGGTATTATTAGAGTTGAGAGGGATTTTTTGGGAGCGGGGAAGGAAACCATTTGCTGAATAAGGGCTCCTCTAATTCAAGCAGCATCATTCCTTAGCCCTTTTGGTACCATGGGGTCCAAAATTGTCCAGTCTGCAATAAAAGGCGTTGAAGCCAATAACTTTATTAAAGGGACTGGATCCCTGTCTGTGGATGGGACCTCGGATCTTCCTCATGATCTGAAATGCTCCTTCCCTCTATAGCCTTAGTTTTGTAATGTTTGATACCCAATTGATACAGAAGAGGAACAGTAGAATACAGTCTCATTGGTTGAAAGACCTTGACCTTGACCCTCCAGGAGGGCTACATAAAATACAGAATCCTATTGGCTGACATATCTATAGCTTGACCATTCAGCAGGGCCTACAGGGTTAAACATGCAGACCCTTGGGGTGGGCTGGCATCCACATGGGCTGATGGGCCAGAAGACAGGCAGGTCACAGGCCGGCAAAGAGGGTCTCTTGCTGGCCAAGTGCTCATGGCCATCTCCCCTTGTTGAGCAATAGATAGCTGCAGGCAGCTCCAGCAAAGTCCAGCACTGGTCAAGCGTTCATAGGCCTATTGGCCAAATGCCCACAGGCCTGTTTCCCTGACAACAGGACCATAAGGGTGGAGGGACAATCAAAAACAGCTGGGGGACTTTTCATATCATTAGGTCATTCCCTACGCATCAGGAAGAAAGGGTGGAGGTCCTCTGGTTGGCTTCCTATGATTAAACAAGTAAACATCATAACAAGCAAGTGACCTTATAATTTTGTAGTTTAAAGTTTGGGGCCTATTATAAAAAAAGAATCTATCTTAACTAATTATCCCTAAATAAAATATGTATAAAATGTGTGTTTATACATGTAATTCCTATACTAATATTAGTTAACTAGACAGACTAATAAATGTATATTGACAGGCAAATAAAACACTAAAAATCACTAGCCCTGTGTAATCACACTAAACTAACCAATACTGATTGGAATAAAATGAGATTTCAATAAATCATTCCCCATGGTACTAAGTAGTCAACAAAGATCAGACCAAAATTTAGCTGCAAAAAAAATATGTTTGTGGCACCTGGGAGTATAGGGGGATAAAATGCTAGCCTTTCAGTCAGGAAGTCCTGAGTTCAAATCCTGCCTCAGTCACTATCTGTGTGATCCTGGGCATGTCACAGCTTCTCAGGGCCTTAGACTCCTCATTTGGAAACAGAAGATAATAAAAGCACCTGTTTCATCGGGTTGTTGTGAAGCCCAAATGATATAACATACATAAATTTAGTGCTTTGCAAACTTTAAGGCACTATTTGTTGTTCAGTCGTGTCCGACTCTACATGACCCCGTGGACTTTGTCCATGGGGTTTTCTTGGCAAAGATACTGCAGTGGCTTGCTAATTCCTTCTCCATTGTGACCTCGTTTTCCAGATGAGGAACTGAGGCAAATAGCAGTTACCTGACTTGCCCAGGGTCACACAGCTAGTAAGTGGCTGAAGCCAGGTCTTCCTGACTCTGGGTCCACTGCACCACCTACCTGCAGATAAAGTACTATACGAATGCTATTATCACTACAAAAAACATTCTTCAACAAATACTCAAAATGGATGAATATTTTAATATGTATTTATTTAAATATGAAGTTTTCTGCATATCAATAAATGAAACCACAATGAGCAACTAACCTAACCTAGAAACTTTTTTTCTCTAAGTCCTATTAAAACATGACACGTTGCTGTATATAATATATCCAAAGTGTTTATGGCTACTTTAATTATTTGACAATTTTCCTGCTCTAGTAAGGGGACTTTGTATTAACTGTATTTACCTTTCCAAGGTAAGGGAAGTGATAAAAAATTAGAAGACATCATTAGTGATTTCATACTAGAGAAAAATCTGAAGAAACATCTAAACACGGCCTCTATTGTTCTTTCTTCAGAAATCAATACTAATTAATAGCAGGCTGTATCCAATCTCAGAAAAGCAGAGACAGAGGACAGCATTCAACTTTAGCCATTCAAGCAGAAATAAGAATACTATTCTCCAACCACTCATCCTGTCTCCTTCCGGGCCATTAAATAAAAAGGCAGGTTACCCGAGCCCCAGAAATCGGGGTGAGCAAACTGTGCCCGACTTCAAGAAAGGAAGGAAGAGATAGCATTTCTTATAAGCTGAGTAAATGGCCAATCCTGTCCCAAAGGAAAATGAACCAGGTCTAAAAAGAGAAGAAAAAAAACCCCACAGGTTACCGCTCCTTGGCACAAAGATTAGGGAAGCAGTTCTTCCTTTTGTTTCCTCTCCAACTCCCCCAAAACACTAATGCCAAAGGGCTGGACAGAATGTGATACATCTTTGCTGTTGGGCGGGCAGCTTGGACCCCACCTCCTGGCAAAAGACAAAATTACTTTATCTAAGTAGGAACAGGGCTAAGATCAGGCCCATCAGTTAGAGTCCAATATTTTTCCCTAAGACTAAAAGCAACTGCTGCACTCACTCTCCCAAAGAGACCTGTGAATTGTAGCAGCAAGACCTTGTTGAGGATTTCACTCTTTTCCATCAGCAGCTGAAAAGGCAGCTGCCCTTATTTTCCCCAAGTCTGCTAGCATTCTAATTTCCCGTGGGATGGCAGTGATCAAGGCAGAGTTACTCCTATGCAACTCCTTATACAGAATAGTGCTAAGTATTGGGATTAAGTTCAACAATCACCCAGAACAGCACCTTGCACAAGGGTGATTAGTAGGTCTGGAAAAACATCACCATCGCCAGTACCTCTACCTGGCAGTGGTTATCATTAATACACTGTGGAAAGTCAATATTAGCAGTACACTAGATGTAAGGCTATCAGCCCTAATAATAACTAAGTCCTCCTTCATGTACAAAGTACTGAAGTACCACATTTCTAACAGTAAAATCCGTGTCCTAAAGTAAAATTAGCTATTCTCATCTCCTGTTCCCCTCGACTTAAGGAACAGGGAGTAAGTAGTATACCTTAAACCAGGGCTGTTCAACCTTAGGTTATCTTAGGCCCGCATTAAAATAAAATAATTATTCGAGGGCCGCACTCAGAGTAAAAAATACAGTATACTAATAGAAAGTGGGGGAATGCATGTCATCAATACGACAGGTGCGAAAGCAAACACAAAACAACAAAGTGACAACACAGCCGTATAAAGGTAGGTGCATACTGACTAGTCTGCCTTGTACAGATGGAACGCATCCCACAGATGGATTGAAAATTCTGTGCAATATGTTCCATCTGTAATACTGTTTAAAGACACCAAAGAAAATTAACATCAACGAGATTATTTATTAGTGATGGAATTAAAAAATCTAATATGCATTCCATGCAAATTATTTTATTTTTTTGCTTGCAAAAATTAAAATCACACTGTGGGCCGCAGGGCCCGTATTTTGGATAGCCCTGCCCTAAACCACCAAACAAAGTCAATCATTAGGTAACCATCACTCATTCTAGCCCCTTTCTCCCACTGAACACATGCCTTGTAACTGGTAGCACGTCTCTTCACTGGGCCAGTAGTTTACCACTTTTGATTCTTGAGTAACCAAACAGCTTCAGTTACTAAGTTCCAGATCTTCTCTGATTCTATATTCTCTCAGTAGCAAGCATCCTTAGACTGGGATACACTTTGCTATAAGAGACAAAAATCTTTGTGTCTTCTACCCAAAATCTAGCAGAATATTTCCAGGCAGTAGAATCCACTAAAAGCTTTATTGTTGCTGCTAGTTAGACATAGGCCGCCCTGCATTTATGTGATATCAGGTTTCCATCCTTAAAAACAGAACCACCTGAAGTGCTGCTCCTCACACAAACAAGAATTTGGGGTTACTGCTCTCAGAAAGGGGAGGCATGCAGCAATGCTGAAAAGGATTATTAGGTTTGGGAGACTCTAAACATATTTTTGGTGAAAGGATGTGAAAGAATTTAACAGCCGCACTAGGATATGGCTTGAGTATGGAAACTTAGAGGTAGATTTTTAACAGCTATCCTTTATAACAGAGGAAAGGAGTGATGATGAGAGAGTTTAAGAATCCTTTCCCTACAAGGATGATGGACCCAAGGCAAGAGGGATTGGAGTGGAACAAATCACACTATATGCAGTCATCCTAGCCTTCCTATATTTTTGTAAAAGTAAAATCAGCTTAAAATAGACATCAAGTGCATCCCTGAAAAGGAAAAAAAAAGTCACAAAACCAAAACATGCAAGCTAAGGCGTGCGGCAGGCAGAGCCCATTGCATGCAAAAACCTCAAACCCTTTTAACCGGTCCCCCCACCAACTAGTAGAGTCGCCTCTTTTCTCCACTGGGCTTGCCTACCACCTGCCTTTCGTAGGGCCTGCAGTTTCTCATTTGCTATACCCTAGCCACAGCTTTGAGAGAAGAGATAGAGCAGATATTTTGGTAGGCATAAAACCATATATTAATAGCTGGAGGAGACCTTAGAGGTCATAGAATCCAATCCCCTCATTTTACAGATGAAGAAACTTGGGACCAGAGAATCTGTGACTTGCCCCATGGTTACGAATGGTAGAGCTGGGATCCGAGCCCAAGTGTTCTGACCCTGACTCCAAATCCTGGGCTCATTCCACCGCCCAAAGTTATCTAAAATGCAGAATGAGAGCTCAATAAGGCAGAAAGAGGCATGAAGGGAGAACGGTTCCTGGGACTGAGAGATTAGCCAAGCTCCTAGCATTACTGCTGCTCAAAATATTAGGATCCTTTCCAGCTCTAAAACTGAGAATGTGTGAAGAACCCTGTGAGCTACAGCTTAAAAGACAATGAGTAAAGAGCTGTCATCTGCAGGGGGCAAGCGGCAAGAAAACACATCTGGAATGCATTCCCCAAGCGTAGGTTTGATAATGACTCGGAAATCTCCAGCGGGTCCTTGACAAGACTTCATGAAATCTGGTCGGGCCTGCTCATCCAGGCTCACCGCACATTATCTTCCTTGAGTACACGTTCTGGTCCCAGTGTTTACTAGGTGGACGTGCCTTCTTCTTCCCAACTTTGCACGTCCATCCCTCCGCCCCTGGCCGTTCTCCGTGCCTTGGACGGCTCGTTTCCAACTCCCAGAACCTCTCGGTTCAGTCAAAGCTCCGAACGTGTGGCCTCCTGCACCCACATTTCCTGGTACATATTCTCTATCTCCTTAAACACCGTCCACGTTTCTTCCCCACCTGAGTAAAACATATTAGCTTGTTTTTGCACGGGGCTCGAAGGCTTGAGTCTCACAAGGAGATGTGGAAACTTGGGGGGACTTGACCATGGGGACCCAGGTTATAAGCAGCAAAGTTAGATAGATGCTATTATTATCCCCACTTTAAGGAGGAGGAAACTGAGGCGCAGAGAGATTAAGAGACTTGGCCAGGGTCATACGGCTGGTGAGAATCTGAGGCAGGATTCGAACTCGGGTCTTCCTGACTCCAGGTTCAGTGCCCTCTATCCAGGACAGTCAGGTTCAATGGAAGAACGAAGATGGAGAGTTACTTTAGTGCCGCAGAAAACGCTTCATAAATGGGGACCTAGGCCACAAAGGTCAAGTCCCCTAAGCTTCTGGGCCTCGTCTGTAAAATGTCAGGATGCAGCTCGACCGAGGAGGTGGGGAAGGAGGCGCCCTCGGGGTCCCTCGCCCCTCCCCCGGCTCTGCCAGCTAGATCTTTCTCCACTCAAGCAGCGGCGAGGCGACACCGGCCCAACCCGCCAGCGCCCCGCCCTAGCAACAGCCAGCGGGTTCCCCGGATGTGGTTGCTAAGGCCGCCGCGGCAACTGAGGAGGGGTGGGAGGGGAGAGGAAGAGATGAGAGCGGAGGAGACCCGGGAGGGGCGGGGGAGGAAGGGGGAGTGGGCGGGGCCTCCGCTGCCGAGAGACTGGGGGAAGGGGGAAAGGAGAAGTGGGCGTGGCCTCCAGCGGGGATGAGGGAGAACAGGGAGGGAAGAAGGAGTGGGCGGGGCAACCGCCCTAGGAAGACCAGGGAGGGCCTGGGCGGAGGGAAGAGAGAGAGGGCGGGGCTCCCGGCACGAGAGGTGTGGCCACCCCCAAGTCGCCGGTGGGGCCAGGCCGAACCCGAAAGATAGGCCAGCTAGGGCCCGGGCCAGGGGCAACGTGGCTTCCGGTCTCCTCACTTCCGGCTCCGCGGCTCCGGGTCGGGCTCTTCGGGACAGGGAGACCGGCCCTAGAAGGCGCACAGGGCTGTGCCGGTGGCTCGGGACTCGTAGTCAGAGACAGCCGCCGGGGCTCCCGTCCCCCCTCCCCCCGGGCTCAAGGTGCGTGAGGGCGGGGAACCGGGCCGGGCCGCGGCCGCTGCTTCTCCTCACTTCTTCCTTTGCGGTCCGCCCGCGGGCTGGGCACCCGGGGGTGGGCAGAGCCGCGCCGGTGGCCCCTGCTCCGGGGGCGTGGTCACGGGCGGTGGACACGTCGTCCGCCCCCGCACTGACTCCCCTCTCGGGATCCCCAGCCCTCCTCCCTCCCTTCCGCTGCTCCGGCTCGGCTCCCTCCCAGCCAGATGCGGGGCGAGGAGCTGCGGTCTGCCACACGGGAGGGGGGGGGGGCTGGCGTCGGGACTTCGGGGGGGGGCGTGCCTCTGGTCCTCGGCGCTTCCTTTCTGGCCCCGGCTGCACGCTCCCAGCCCTGCTTCCAAACTAAGTGAGCCTGCAGCTTGATCAAGTGCGCCCAGCGCCCGGGTCTGGCTGCGGGAGGCGTCCGTGAGACGTCTCGAGCTTGGCAGCGGCCCGAGATGGGTCCGTGGGAAACGTTCCCGAGTGCTTTCAGCGGCTGCCGGTGTGTTTGGGTGCGAGTGATGTCAGTGGTGCAACCAGAACCAAATTTTGTTGTACTTCTCCGTACTTCTCTGTACTCCTTACCCCACTCCCTACTTCTTACGTATCAGAAAAAGTTTATCTTTTCGGTAGTTCCTAGGCCCTCCTTTCCTTTCACTTTTTAAAAACAATTACTTCCTTTATCCAGCTTTTGTGTTCTTGAAACCTTTGATCTCTGGACCTTTAGTACTTGTCACTTCCTGCAGTTCTTCCAGGCCACTTTTAAGACTTCAAGTACACCAACACTCTCCCCTTCTCCTCTTCTGTTAGTTACATTTAATGTATTTAAAATTCAGCCCTTATACTCATTTCAGATTGATGATTTTTCTTGCAGAAACCTGTTTCGGAGTGAACAAGCTTTAATTTTAATTTCATTAACATAGCACAGTAAGCTTGTATTGGTTACTTAAGCCAGGCCCATTGTGTTTAAGGTCACTATGATTATGGCATTGGCCTTTCCAGTGGCTGCCCTTTACAATGGGTGCTAGGGCTGTTTTTACCTTTAAACCTTTCTTCAAGTTGTTTTGGTGTTTTGTTCCCTCTTTGTCGGAAGCCTAATAGTGTCCAATAAACGGGTCATTCAGTTTCAAAATTTTCTTTGACATTAATAAGTTTAAGTTATTTTTCCTTTGATGTAGCTGTTTGCTTTAGAGTCTGCTTCTGAGAGGTTTTTTTTTGGCCATAGAAACTCTTTTGTACCTAAGAAGATGAAATAGAGATCTTTTACAGCCTTAGAGCCCACATTTTACTGCCTTCATAAAAGAAGAAATTTGTCGGTTTGCTTTTTAGTTCCTGATCTGTGGTTTTGTGGTTTCTTTCTAAGTATGACTATCTGTGGTTCCACAGGTAATACTCTTGAGATCTAGTAGAGTTGTTTTAAAGGACTGGAAATGTGCTTTTGGTTGTGGAATATTTACCGAAACCTCACCCTGGGTAAGGCATTGTTCAGATAGAAGTTTAAACGCAGTTTCAACTTCCTGCTTCCATTTCCCTTGTGGGGCATCTTGTGGTTTGGTATTGAGGAAACACTACTTTGCTAGAGAGGGTTAAAGGAGTGTTCTTGGAAGCCTGGTCATCACAGCTTCACCCCCTTTCTTACTTCTCTGCATTCTTTCTGTTTGGTGTTTGGCGCTTTTCTTGCCGACTGAGTTTTAGTGCTAACACTGGTGTTTATTGAGTTTGGTTGTGATAGCCTTTTGTTGTTTGAGGAAAATATAAGCTCCTTGAGGGCAAGCACTGATGTAAAAAGAAAATGGATATATCCCCCCCATCCCCCCAGCAAAATAGTTAGCAAATAATACATGCTTAATAAATATTCAATAAATGAATGTGTTCAAAAAGGTGAAATTTGAAATGTTTGGTTTTGGAAGCTCATATTCTGTGATGAGCAAGCAGACCCTTTAACCTAGAAACAGAACAATTCTTTCTTCTGGCCGGCATCCCCTCCTGCCAACTTTGTGAAACGCATCTTGTCAGGCCAATTTAATTTTCTTCTTCAATCAAAGCAAGGAGGAAGATATTGCTGTAAAGTATTCTTCTTCGGTCTTATATAGTATTTAATAAAGATAAATGTAAAGTCATGCACTTCAGTTAAAAAAAATCAGAGGTACAAGGATAAAGACCTAGGGATTTTTTGACTTGAAGGCTCAGTAATCCGCAGTGTGATGTGGCAGGTTGCAGATCTAATGTCTATCAATTGCATTAATATAGTGTCCACAACAAGGGGAATGATAATCCCACTGTAATCTGCACCAGTTAGATGATACCTGAATACCATATTCCGTTCTGTGTGCTGAATTTTAAATGACCGGGATGATGAAGGGATTTGAAACTATGTCAAAGGAGATTGTACCAAAGGAAACGGGTATGTGGAACTTGGAGAAGAAAAAACTTGACATCACCTCTTCATCTCAGATTTGGCATGCAGGTTGTTCAAGTCTCCCTTCACCTTCCCACCCCCTCTACACACATATACACACACACTGTCTCTCTCTCTCTGTCTCTCTCGCTCTCTCTCTCCCTCCCTTCCTTCCTCTCTCTGTCTCTCTCTCCCTCTTTACCTAGTCCATCCTCCACTAGGCTGTCAAACTGATCTTCCTAAAGCTCCCTAAAGTTTAGGTCTGACCTATTCAACTACTCCCTCTGGCCCCTCCCTATTCAGTGAATTCTGGTGATTATCTGTTATCACCAAGATTAAGCATAAAATCCTTTGTTTGGCTTTTAAAGCCCATCATAAGCTGGCATCTTCCTTGCTTTCTGGTCTTACATCTTGCTCCCCTCCACGACCCAGCGCCACTGACCTTTCTGCTGTCTCTTGCATAAAACATTCCATTTCCCAACTCCTTCACTCTTAACTGGCTTTCTCTCCTCTCTCCACCTGCTGGCTTCCCTGGCTTTTTTGAAGTCTCAGCTAAAGTTCAACCTTTTGCAAGAAGCCTTTCTAATTCCCCTTATTGTTAGTGCCATCCTTTCAAAATTATCTGCAGCTTATCCTTGGTGTATCTTGTTAGTACATAATTGTTTGTATGTTGTCTCCCTTATTAGACTATGAACTCCTTGAGAACAGGGATTTAAATAAAAATTTCCTTTCTTTGTATCCCTAGCACTCAGCACATTGTCTGGCACAGAGATATTATATTTAATAATTAAATATATTTAATAAATGCTTGTTAATCCCATCAGTGACTTCCCAAGATTTTATATTTGGATCTCATTTGAGCTTCAATAACAGTGTGATAGAAATGTTACAAATATTTTATCCTCACTTTACAAATAGAGACAACTGAGACTCAAAGAGTTTAAATGACTTAACCACAGTTACACAATTAGTACATGTCATAGGTAAGCTTTGAACTCAGTTTTACTTGACCTCCAGCTCCCCATTCAATCCAAACCAATATTGTGTGAGGTGGAAGTTCCAGGTAGGTAGACCGAAACCAACAGAAGGAAGAACCATCCAACAACTTGAAATTTCTCAAGTATGCTGCCTTATGAGATGAGTATCTCATAGGCAATGGTGTTGAAGGAGATATTCTTGAATTGAAGAGATAACAACTCTTCTAGATGAGTTTTAAGACCCTCTTCTATTCTAAAAGTCTGTATTTTCATCAAGAAATTAGCAGAGGACCATCTTCATTGTACTGTTAACAACAACTGACTTGCAGGCCGCACCCAAAATTAGTTATTTGAAGCAATAAAGTTGGGAGAGTGGCATGAAGTGTCTCAAGGATTGGTCTGAGGTCCAAGCAACATCTTTATTTTATTGTAGGAGCTTGGATTTGGGAAGATAGGAAGAATTCAGAATGACCTTGTTGGATTTGAAGAGTACATGAAAAACTCTTGAGGATGCACAGTGGTATAGGACTGTATATCGGCAGAGTGCAGAACAAAAAGCTCCAGAAGCTATAACTGACTACAAGTTGTGTATACATGAGCAGAAAAAAGGTAACTCAAAATTGAGATATAAAGGTCCATAAATGATTTTTTATGCTTTTTCTAACCTTATCTAAGCAATCTATGACTTGGATGTCAGTGATCAACGTGACTTTGTGGCCATCACTTCACATGTCCAACAAAATCCCCTTTTCCCATATTTCTATCTCTCCTTCCTATATCTCTCCCTGCTTTTTTCCCTTCTCCTTCAACCTCTTTATTCTTCCTTTTTTTCTGTCCTTTGTTTAGGGCTGACAGAGTCACCCACCACTATTGATTTAGTCCTATTGGCAGTGCACAGGAGTCAAAAATGAGATTTGTTGATTCCTGATTTCTCTCTAAAGAGGTAGATTAAAAAAAATTTAACAGACATGCCAGATTTTATACCTCCAGATGAATATTGCCTTCACCAGAGTAGACCCCCTAGGGGTCTATACACATTTGAATGATTATAGTAGTGTTGCTCGAAACATTTTGGAAATTCCTTTTTTGGAATTGCCTTCAAAGCCTGTTTATGAGGTACATGGGATTATCAGTTTTTCTACATTATAGTCACCCTCTCCCTTTTTTTTTAAAGTTAAAACATTATTTCCAGTTTGATCACACTTATTTCACTATCCTTTGCTTTTTTCTAAAGTCAGAGAGATGGAGATTAGCTGCTATTGAATATTCAAAGAAATGTATTGCAGGATTAGAACTCCATGTCAAAAGAAGAAATAGCTCTAAATATATTTTGATCTATGGTACCACCGCTGGAATAAGTGCAGCCAAATGATTATTTTGCAGGGGACATTTGTCCATTCTCGTGTTTTTTTAGAAGTGAGTCTAATTTCTTTAAAGAAACTAGTTTCTATCCTTTATCAATTATCAACATTCTGTTGAGAAGCTAGAGGAAATTTTTAGAAAATTGATTAAGGTAATTAAAGGGATAGAACTTGGTTCTTTGGGGGAGCATTAAAAGCATTGGGATTTTTTTTTAATCTTAGTGATATAGATGCTAAGAGAATACTTGATTCATTTTTGGCAATCTCAAAAGCATTTCATACATTTTGATCTTTTTTTTCTGTCATTTGAGACAGAGGAAGTTTTTAGTTAAAAATGGAGAGAAGTTAGTTGAACATGTGGATAAACTTTTTGACATAGTGATAAAATTATTGGAGTAGTTAATGAGAGGTAGTTCAGTCTATGTACCTGGAGATCATTCAGGAAGGGAGCAGACATCAGTTTGTCCTGGAAGGTTTAGTCCCTTGAAGGCAGGGAACAGGACCAGGTAACTTTTACAAGGACCTTGGTCTGATTTTTAATTGCCTTGTCACAATGAATTTGTAGTCCTTTAGTCCTTTACATTGACTTTTGGGAATCCCTGGGATAATAGCAACTAAGGACTAGTGTGGTTGAGCAGAAAAGGGAAGCTTTTGATTTAATTGGAGGGACAAATGTTGCTTAAGCTAATGACTATCTTGTGCATTATTGTATTCCCAACTCTTCCTTGCTTATAATTAGAACTCAGTGAGGTTTTGTTGAATAAGGAAATTAAATATTCCAGTTTGGAATGAAACTTAATATCATCTTTGTTTTTCCAGTTTTGGTTTCTGATTCACTGGTAAGATGAAAAAATTTAAGGCTGAGTCTCTGTTTTTGTTTTAATTACTATAACTTTAAATATTGTTTGAATTCTTATTTTTAGTTAGTTGAGTTGATGAAATGTCATTTTCATTTGCCCCTTTTGGTTCATGTTTTGTTTATTTAAATAGTAGTTATCATATCTTTGTTTTAAGAAAGTAAATCTTTAGCATTTTTGGCATGTTTTAACTGCTTTTCTGGAGTATATAGATACTAACTTTTCCAGGGATATACATTTTATCTATACTGGGAATTCTTTTTTTTTCCCTGGGTAATTAATAATCAATTTATTCAGTAGGCTAACTAATAACCAATAAATTGATGGTCAGTGGTTTCTCTCAGCAACCAAAGACAACATTGTGGAGAGGCTATAAGCTTTAATATACTTTTTTTTTTCAGATTTTTAAAATTTTTTTTTATTTAATATATTTAGTTTTCAGCATTGATTTTCACAAGAGTTTGAATTACAAATTTTCTCCCAGTTTCTACCCTCCCCCCACTCCAAGATGGTATATATTCTGGTTGCCCTGTTCCCCAGCCAGCCCTCCCTTCTGTCACCCCACTCCCTTCCCATCCCTTTTTCCCTTTCTTTCTTGTACGGCAAGATAAATTTCTATGCCCCATTGCCTGTGTATCTTATTTTGTAGTTGCATGCCAAAAACTTTTTATTTTTTGTTTTTGAACATCTGTTTTTAAAACTTTGAGTTCCAAATTCTCTCTCCTCTTCCCTTCCCACCCACCCTCCCCAAGAAGTCAAGCAATTCAACATAGGCCACATGCGTATCACTATGTATAACCCTTCCACAATACTCATGTTGTGAAAGACTCACTATATTTTGCTCCTTCCTAACCTATCCCCCTTTATTGAATTTTCTCCCTTGACGGTGTCCCCTTTCCAGAGTGTTTGTTTTTGATTACCTCCACCCCCATCTGCCCTCCCTTCTATCATCCCCCCCTTTTTTATCTTCTTCCTCCTCCTTTCCTGTGGGGTAAGATACCCAACTGAGCGTGTATGGTATTCCCTCCTCAGATCAAATCTGATGAGAGCAAGATTCACTCATTCCCCCTCACCTGACTTCTCTTCCCTTCCTACAGAACTGCTTTTTCTTGCCACTTTTATGCAAGATAATTTACCCCATTTTATCTCTCCCTATCTCCCTCTCTCAATATATTCCTCTCTCATCCCGTAATTTTATTTTATTTCTTTTAGATGTCTTCCCTTCATCTTCAACTCATCCTGTGCCCGCTCTCTCTCTCTCTATATATATTTATATATATACACATACATATACACATACATACACACTCGTATATACACAAACATATATATATATATATATATATATATATGTATATATAAATATATATGCATATTCCCTTCAGCTACCCTAATACTGAGGTCTCAAGAATCATCCACATCATCTTTCCATGTAGGAATGTAAACAAAGCAGTTCAACTTTAGTAAGTCCCTTGCAGTTTATTTTTCTTGATTACCTTTTCATGCTTCTCTTGATTCTTCTGTTTGAAAGGCAGATTTTCTATTCAGCCCTGGTCTTTTCACTGAGAAAGCTTGAAAGTCCTCTATTTTATTGAAAATCCATATTTTGCCTTGCAGCATGATACTCAGTTTTGCTGGGTAGGTGATTCTTGGTTTTAATCCTAGCTCCATTGACCTCTGGAATATCGTATTCCAAGCCCTTCGATCTCTTAATGTAGAAGCTGCCAGATCTTGGGTTATTCTGATTGGGTTTCCACAGTACTCAAATTGTTTCTTTCTGGCTGCTTGCAGTATTTTCTGCTTGATCTGGGAGCTCTGGAATTTGGCGACAATATTCCTAGGAGATTTCTTTTGGGAATCTGTTTGAAGGAGGCGATCGGTGGATTCTTTCAATTTCTATTTTGCCCTGTGGCTCTGGAATATCAGGGCAGTTCTCCTTGATAATTTCTTGAAAGATGGTATCTAGGCTCTTTTTTTGATCATGCCTTTCAGGTAGTCCAATAATTTTTAAATTATCTCTTCTGGATCTATTTTCCAGGTCAGTGGTTTTTCTGATGAGATATTTTATGTTGTCTTCCATTTTTTCATTCCTTTGGTTCTGTTTTATAATATCTTGATTTCCTGTAAAGTCACTAGCTTCCACTTGCTCCAATCTAATTTATAAGGTGGTATTTTCTTCAGTGGTCTTTTGGACCTCCTTTTCCATTTGGCTAATTCTGCCTTTCAAGGCATTCTTCTCCTCATTGGATTTTTGGAGCTCTTTTGCCATTTGAGTTAGTGTATTTTTTAAGGTGTTGTTTTCTTCAGTGTATTTTTCAGTATTTTTGGGGGTCTCCTTTAGCAAGTCACTGACTTGTTTTTCATGGTTTTCTTGCATCCTTCTCATTTCTCTTCCCAATTTTTCCTCTACTTCTCTAACTTGCTTTTCCAGATCCTTTTTGAGCTCTTCCATGGCCTGGGACCAGTTCATGTTTTTCTTGGAGGCTTTTGGTGTAGACTCTTGCACTTTATTGACTTCTTTAGGCTGTATGTTTTGGTCTTCTTTGTCACCAAAGAAAGAATCCAAAGTCTGAGACTGAATCTGGGTGCGTTTTCGCTGCCTGGCCATATTCCCAACCAACTGACTTGACCCTTGAGTTTTTCAGCAGGGTATGACTGCTTGTAGACTAAAGAGTTCTATGTTCCACGCTTGGGGGGATGTGCCAGCTCTGCCACACCAGCACAGCCTCCTTCCCCAAGAACCCCCAGGCCGGACTGGGCTTAGATCTTCAGCAGGCTCTGCACTCCTGCTTTGATCCACCACTTAATTCCTCTCGCCAGGTGGGCCTGGGGCAGGAAGCAGCTGCAGTTGTACTTCTGTAGCTGCCCCACCTCCACTGCCCCAGGGGCTGGTAGCTGAACCGAACCCCTTCCACTCCCGCAGCTTTTCCCACTAACCTCTGTTGGCTTTGGTGTTTGTGGGTTGAGAAGTCTGGTAACTGCTGCAGCTCACTGATTCAGAACGCTAGGGCACACTCCACCCGGCTCCTGGTTTGGTTGGTCCGCGCTGCTCACGCTGGGCTGTGCTCCGCTCTGCTCCCAGCTCCCAGCTCCATGCGGGATAGACCTCACCCAGAGACCATCCAGGCTGTCCTGGGCTGGAGCCCTGCTTCCCTCTGCGATTTTGTGGGTTCTGCAGTTCTAGAATTGGTTCAGAGCCATTTTTTATAGGTTTTTGGAGGGACTGGGTGGGGAGCTCACACTAGTCCCTGCTTTCCAGCTGCCATCTTGGCTCTGCCCCCTATACTGGGAATTCTTAATTTTTGAAAAATTATTACACTCTTTGACTTAGAAGTAGCTTTATTTCTCAGCATATAGTAATTATTTTAAAATAAAATGTTTTAAATTTGGGGCATAGAATTCATAAGTGATAGCTAATAAGAGCCAACAATACTGGGAAAACAGTTGGGAATTTACTGATCTAAATGATTTATACTCTTCATTACTAAATTACTAAGTGATTATAGTCTTCCTTTTATCAATTTATGATTAGTAAAATTTTGCCAATAATAGTAGCTCCAGTCATTTGGATGGTCAGTTTTTGTCTCACTATGTTAATTTTTCTTTTTGTTACCTATCAGATTAGAGGACTCAAGTATCCAAAGTGATATTTTGAAATTTAATGATAATCATGGATTTCCTCTGATTCTGGTATCATTGTATTAAAGTTTTTTCCATCCCTGTTACATAGATTAGTTGCTGGAAAGTCCATATAAATATAACTTTCGTGGAAGATACGTAATTATATGAGTAACTTCCAAATGCACGAAAATGACAGTCAGTAGCACTAATAGTGTATGAAATAAAATATTAGTAGCATGTTTAATGATTTTTCCTAACACATATATAATTAAAATTTGCTGTATTCATCCAAAATTAGAAATGATTATTTAGTAACAGAAGTATATTAAAGAATTATAGAATTGGAGCAAGAAAGAACCTTAGAGGCCTCTCTTTAAAGATAAGGAAGAAGACTGGAAAGGTAAGAAGAGGCCAGGTAATGGAGGACTTTAAAAGCCAAACAGAAGATTTTATATTTGGTCTTATAGCGAACAGGAAGGCGGTGGAGTTGATTGAATGGGACAGTGGTGCTTGGGGGTGGGGATGGGAGAAGAGGATGATGTGGGTCAGACCTGTGCTTTAGGGAAGACCATTTTCCAGCCTAGAGGAGACTGGACTGGAGGGCACCAAGGGGTGGAGACTTGAGTCAAGGAGACAAACCAGCAGGCCGGAGGAGAGGCTGCATCATTGTCAGGGAAGAGAAGGGGTATTTGAGAGAGGTTCTGAAGGTAGAAAAGAGAAGAATTGACAACTGATTAGATATGTGAAATAAGATGGAATGAAGAGTTGGGTTGGGAGCATGGTAGTACCCTCAACAGTAATTAAGGAAGTTAGAAGGGAGAATTTTAGGGCAAAGAGAATGAATTCAATTTTGGGCATGTTGAGTTTAAGATGTGTATGAGATATCCATTTTGAGATGTTCAGTCGGTAAGTGGAGATGTGAGATTGGAGTTCAGGAGGGAATTTAGGACTGGACAAGTAAATCTGAGAATCATCTACATGGAAATGATACTTGAATCCAACACCAGCCCTCCATCCCCTTTGCTGAGTGCTATTTAGGGACCAGTTAATCACTTTTTATATGATCCTTGCTTTTTCTATTACCTTTTCTTCTTCCTTTAGATGAATTTTACTTTTGTTACTGACTATGGGGAGAGGAATCCGCAGAACTGGAGGGGACTTCAGAGGCTAGGCAGTCTATTACATCAGAATAAGAATGACTTCTGTAGCATTTCTTCCTGGTAAATCGACACATAACCTGTTGTCTTTCCTGGAGGACTCTTAGCAAGAGATCACGCGCGCTCTCTTACAAAGCTGCCCGTTGCGGTTTTGGTAACTTGAATCTTGAAGATGTTGTTTTCTCCCATCCAACTAAATGTGTCTCTTCACAACTTCTCCCGACTATCCCTACTTCTGTCCTGCCAGACAGAAAAAGTCTAATTGTTTTTTCCACATTTCTCTTCTTAGAAACTCTTTATTCTCTTAAAAATTATTGATGACCCCCAAGAGCTTTTTATGTGTGTTGTAATTATTATTTATCATATTAGAAATTAAAACTGATAAATCTTTAAAGTATTTTTCATTTAAGAACAATAAATTGATTTCAAGTTAGTGTAACATTTTTATGAAAAATAACTTTTTCCAAAGCAAAATTTAGTGAGAAGTGTTATTGTTTTACATCTTAGAAAAGCTCTTTAATGTCTGGCTTGACAGTTGGATTTTCATATCTTTTTATTCTTTTACATTCTGTTGTTTTGGTTGAAGCATAAAAAGAAAATCCAGCCTCACACTGATATGTAATTAGAAAAGGAAACAGTATTTTAATAGCCTTTTCAGATAATTGTGGATTTCTTCTTTGATACTGTTCTAAAACTCAATAAATGGCAGTTTCTTAAAGGTTGGTTGCAATATGGAATCAGAAAACATACTGCCCATTTCTGTCTACCAGAATATTAAAAAGAAGTATATTCAAGGCTCAAGATTTCATAAAGTTAATAATTTTGATTCTGCTTCACCAGAGACATTCTTAAGGGAATCACTGCCTTGATTCATAGTAAGGCACCAGAAAGTTTACCTACCATTAGTTTTATACCATCAGCACAAATGTCAACACAGTTATCCTAGGATAAACCATGAGATTCAAAAAAGTTATTCAGCACTTTAACTATTTCAGCACCACTTGAGTTTTTTGCCAAGCCTTCACATAAAAGGAGATCTTTAACAGTTGGTTTTGATACCAGACAAATCTAAGCAAAACAGCAAGTCCAGCCACATCTGGAAATTCACCTATTTGTAAGCCAAAAGTACAATTCTGTAGATGAGATAAAACTCAGTCTTTATGTCTACAGTCATGTATTTAATTCACAGGTCGTACAGCTTCTGGAAAACTCCTTAATGCTCATGAGACAAGGCTAATAATGACTTAGCATTAATGTGAAAATAAATTTGACCTGCAAAGTCAAAAAATTCAACAAAATTAACCAGGGTAGTGTGCCTCTCCTGTTTTCCATCCACCTCTGCCAAGAAGTAAGGAGAGGTTTCTCCTCCTATCTCTTTGGTGCCAAGCATGGTCATTATGATGGACTTCAAAGCACTCCTTGTCAGTTGCTTTATTGTCATTGATCTACTGAATTCACTCTGCATTTGTTCATATAAGTCTTCAGGTGTTTTTTTGTATTTATCATATTCATCTTTCTGTTAGATTTATCAAGTTCTGAAAGAGGAACGTACCAAAGTGATCTGTAATTCTTGTCTTACTGTCCTATCCATTTTATGTTGTCATTTCCTTATCTCTCCTGTCTTTAAATGTAATGGAATTTCCTTCTTTGCCTTCTTGACATTATCTCTTTTTGATATGAAATTGTGAAATCATGATTGCAACTCCTGCATTTTCGATTTACCTGAACCATGAATACATTCTATTTGACATCCATTTTAACTATATGTCTTCTGTTTTTTGGTGTGTTTCTTGTATGCAGCAAATTTCTGGGTTCTATTTTTATAATGAATTCTTCCCTACTTTTCTGTTTTATGGATGAGTTTAGTTCTTCTATGATATATTTTTAATATTGAAAAAAATTGGGATATAAGTCAGTTGAAATAAAGGTAGGAATGCTATCTCCTTGTGAATAAGAGGAGAAATTATTAACTTGGTTTTATAGCATACCTGTTAGGTAACATTCCTGTAGTTTCTGAATTAAATGTTTAAGTTTATTTTGCTGAGTTGAATTCAACAAATTATCAAGTACCTACTGAAAACAAGATTCTGTACTGATTTCCATCAGAATGATAATTTAGTTTTAGTGTTTTACAATGTAGCAAGTACTTTTTTTCACACAATCCTGTGGGATAGGTAGTATTTAGTATTTTCATCCCCATCTCAAAGAGAGAGACTGGCTCAGTGATTGTCACACAAGTACTAAATGTTGGAGCTTGGCAGATGAATTTGGTTCTTCTGATTCCAAGGCTGGGGCTCTTTCCACTTCAGTATGCTGCCTCTCAATATATGTAACAATCATTATGATTCCTTGGGGAGAGGAGCTATGAAATTTTTCTTAAAGTTACTGGAAAAATCAATAGTTGTTTAAGTGCTTACATTGTGCCTGGTGCTGTGCTGTGAAAGTACAAAAGAAGCATAAGACATGGTCCCTGCCTTTAAAGGATTTGAGAAGACTCATGAATTCATGAACAGCAGTAGAATACTGTTTGTAGTAAATTGCTTAATTGTGTAGGACAGTTAATTAGTGAATAATTATAACATGATGCATGAGCATAACAATAGAAATAAGAGGAAGTAGAGAAATCCAAATTGCTGCAGTATCCATTATTTTCTTTGGAAGGTTTTTATTCTTTATTCTGTTACATTATAATTCTTAAAACATCAATTTAAACATGAATTTTCCTGTTCTTAATCATGCTTCATCATCATACCAAGAAAATTCCTTTCTCATGTTTTTTCTTTGTTTTTTTTATGAGTGTGTATCACTCTCCTGCCTCAGATTACTACCCAGTTTAATAGTCTGGAATGAAGAGGAGAAAAAAATTATTCCTCTTCTTTACTTTCCAGTGTGGTCCCATGGTTTCTAGCATCCATGATTGTTGTTGATGGAGGGCAGTGGTTTTATCAGAGTGAAAGTTTAGTCCACCCCAACCAGAATAATAGCCAGCGTTTCCTGTTTTAGCCCTTTGATTTAGTCTTGTAGCAAAGTTGGTAACAAAGAACAGCAATGAGAGCTGGGAAGAGCTGGACCATTTCTTCAGGGTTAGAGAGTAGTTAATCCAATCTCACTTCTCAAATGTGACCCGATTTCCTTATACTAGTAATAGATCAACTAATATGTACTGAGTTTAAATATTTATTTATTTATACGAAACATTATAATTAGTTCCATGAGACATAATGTTGGTGTAACCACATTATAGGAAAATTTAAATTCAGAAGTGCATGGTCTAATAAGGCATGGTCTAATGATGTAGTCTGGTTTGATAATATTTTGGTAGAATTTGGTTACATTGTATTAATGACAGTATTGTGGATCCATTCGTTTAGTTAGATCTATTAAGCACCTACTCTGCCCCTTCTTCCTAACTTTGTTAAAACTGTTCAAGGCACCACCAAGGTACCTTCATCCTCCCAGTCACCAAGGCTCCCAACGCAGGTGTTAACCTTGACTCCTGATTCTCTGTCACTCCACATATCCAGTCAGTTGCCATGTGCTATCTTTTCTACATTCCTAGCATCTCTCACATATACCCCCTTCTCTCCTTTGACATTCATAACCTCATCACCTCAGTATTGTAGTAGCCGCTGGTTGGTCTCACTACTTCGAGTTTCTCCTCACTGCAGTCTGCCCTTCACTCATCTGTTAAACTGATCTTCTGTAGCAACAATCTTGCTAGCAGCTGCTGTATGGGTGTAAGACCCACCACCAACAAAAGCTGTTAGCACAGGTTCTTTGATCTGCTTTATTAAGGAAAGCAACATTAAGGGGTCAACAATCTTACTTTAATCCAACACACAAATATCATTCACTTAGTTCAGGAGAAAAGGCCAGCAACCTGAACTCCAGAGCAAATATAAACAAATTATAAACATACACAATATAAACAGACCAAATCACAATTCATAGTTACTAGGAAAGCATCAACGTCTGGGTTAACAATGGCTGCCCAAAGTCTCCACATCAGCACTCCTCCATGAGTGAGAGCCCCAGACAGAATGGTAACCTTTGAGCTTTTATACTCTGTTCAGGGCTCAGAGGATTCACACCTAATCAGAAAAAGGGTGTGAGCTTGGGACTTTACACTTGGTTAGCAAAAGGGTATGTGCCTGGAGCTTTGCACCTAGTAAGACTCAATCAAAGACAATTAATTTAGCATTCTAAAACAGTAAAAAAGTCCCACCTTAATTACCAATACATCTTCCTACAATGTAGGTCTGATCATGTCTCCTATATCCATCCTTCCCCATTGAGTCAACACCAGTGGTTCCCTTTGACCTCTTGGATCAAATAAAATGATCTGTTTTGACTTTGAAAACCCTTCAAGACCTAGCCCTTTCCTACCTTTCCAGTTTTCTTATACCTTACCCTCCTTCATGTATTCTCTAATCTTCTGACTATCTTCTTTGCACCAGACACTGCATTTCTCCCTTTTCACTGGCTGTTCCTATCTCTGGAATTCTCTCCCTTGTCATCTCCACATCTTGGCTTCAAATCTGAATTGAAAATCTCATTTTCTGTGAAAGAAGCTTTTTCATTCCATCTTAATGCTAGTGCCTTCTCTCTAAGAGTGTCTCTAATTTATCCTGTTTGTATAACTTATCTTGTTTGTATATAGTTGTTTGAATGTTGTCTCCCCTCTTAGATGGTGAGCTTCTTGATAACATGGACTGTTTTTGTATTTCTTTGTATCCCTGGTGCTTAGCACAGTGCTTGGCAGTATGTTTGGCAGGTGCTTAATAAATGCTTATTGACTAACTGTGCTAAGTGCTGGAGGCACAAAGACAAAAATTGTATACTGCCTTCTGTGAAGGAATTAATGGAGGTCAGGGGGGCAGGAAGAGAAGAGGGCAAACAAGTTTTTAGTTGAGATAGTATTATGTGAGATATACTAATGCCTAAAGAAGGCCCTTGCTCGTAGAAAAGAGACAGGTGAAACAGCAAATGAGAGTATTTTATGTTTCAGCATTTTCTGGCACATATTAACCTTGGTGACTTTGAACAGTTCAGTTCATATCTTTGAGCCTCATTTTCTTCATTTCTGATGTGAGGAGTGTAGACTCCAGGACTGGAGGCAGTGTGGTACCATGGAAAGAACCATGGAATTGGAGTCAGCCCTGAATTTGAGTCTTGCCTCTTACTACCTCCCTTCTCTGGGCCTCTGTTATGCATTTGTAAAATGAGGGGGTTGGAACAGAGGAATTCTGAGGTTCTTCCCTGTTTATACTGTGATAAAAAAAAATAGGCTATATTATGCAGCAGCAAGTTGTATGGCATGTAATCTTCTAACTGAATGGTATCCTGTGTGATTTGGCCCCATGTAGTTTTTCATTGGAAACTGGATTAACCAAAAGGCATTTTTAAGTACCTACCATTTCCTCTTCTCAGTTGCTTAAATCTTCCAATTCTTTTTTCTAGACTTTTTAATTCATTTTTAAATTCTTGCTTCATTTTTAAACTCTTCTAGGTATTCATATAGTCCTTGTAAAAATTCAGGTTTTCCCCCCCATTTTAGTCTCTGTTTTGCCATTATTGTGAAGTTTCTGAAATCATTTTGAAGATCTGTAGATTTGCAGTCATTTTTGGTACTTGTCAGTCTTTTCTTTGATTTACTCTGTTCTCTACCATTTGAGTCATGGCCAGGTTTTGCCCGCTGCTGCACTTTTGGGTTGGTAAGGCCCTGAGTTCTTGAGCTGACCTTTACTTCCTAGAGTTAGCTTGAGGTCCTCACTCCCATCTTCCCATCTCTGAGATTTAGAATGCCTGATCTTTAAGCCATCTCTAGTCCCTTAGGACTTAGTGACCTCATAGCCCCTGGCCAGGTCTAATTGCTATAACAGTGTGCTCACTGTTCCTACCAGCTGCTTCCCGTGGGCTTCCTAGGTCCATAGCCTGGGGCTTTCTAATCATCCTGTGGCTTTCCCAAGGAGCCCTCCTTTTACTCTTGCTGCTTCAGACAGGGAGCTTTGAAAGCCTCATGTTCCCTCTGTGTTCTGGCTGACCCTTCCTTTACTGGAAGCCCTTGCCCATGGGCTTCTGAGTGACATTTTGCACAGTTCTAGTTTGTAAGAAATCATTTACTGTTGTTTCTCATTGAATTTCATAATTATTATTTGATTCGCTACAAACTTCAGTGTCTTGGTATAGTAGGTGTGTGGGAGATGAGAGGTCTGCCTTTCACTTAGGAAGCCAACAATATTGGCTGGAAGTCACTGCCCTTTTCTTAAAAGAAGATTCCCCATAGCCAGTGCCTTGAGCTGTTGTACTGTTTCTTTTTTTTTTTTCTGTTCTATTGCCACTTCTTTGAAGAATAAACTACATTTTCTGCTTTCAGTCCTTCATCACCTACTTACATTCTATCCTAGCTTTGGTCCTCTCAGCAACTATCTCAAAAGACCTTGTTATGGTCTTACCTAGTGGCCTTTTCTTTGTCTTTTTTCTCTTTGACACTTCTGCCACATTTGACATTGACCATGCTCTTTAACTTCTTTCCTCCCTTGAAGAAAAAGAAATAAAAGTAGCATAAATGAGCATAGAATAAAACTAAATAAATTGAATATAGTAATAAATATCAGCAATACCTGAGATAAATGGTTCACTGGAGAGGGAAAAGTAATTGAAGAAAAATACAGCAATAAGATATATAAATTGCAACATGTGTTATAATCGTTAACAAATATTACAGGTAACTAAGTAAAAAAAGGAAAATACATTATACTCATATGATTTTTAAAAGTATAACATTTATCTCTAGTGAAAAAAACTTTTTTAATATTTAATTTTCCCCCAATTATATTTAAAAACAATTTTTAACATTCTTTTTTTTAAAAGTTTTGAGTTCCAAATTCTATCCCTTCTCCCCTCTCCCTCTCCCCTCCCTGAGACAGTAAAAAATTTGATATAGATATACATGTGAGTCATGTAAAATATTTCTATATTAGTCATTTTGTGCAAGAAAAATCGAACAAAAAAGAAAAAGAAAGTGAAAAATAGGATGATTCAGTGTGAGCATTCAGACAACATCAAATCTTTCTCTGGAGGTGGATGGCATACTAGGGAGGAATTTAATGGACTCTGAATCTCTAGGAGGAGTTTATTGTCTGAAGCCATTGAGTAGCACTTGGATAATGTCTTTAAGAATAGTTTGCATAAGAAACAGATTTCTTGTGTTGACCATTAATGAAGAGGTACCATTGAATCTTAGTGAAGTCATTTCTTTGGTGAGAAAAGCTATTATGGTCCAAATGCATTGCTTTCTGATGATCTAGAGATATTAGAGAAATTGAGACGAGTGGTTAATTAACTGTTTATTAGACTGTCTCTGAAATATTAGACCTTTTGTATGAGCCTTTGATAATGCCAGATTGCACTCACTTCTTTGCTAAAGTACACTTGAAGTGTTGGTATTCTTTGGTGTTATTGAAGGCCCTATATGCTTTAGATCAGAAGTTCCAAACTTATTTGGCCTACTGCCCCCTTTTCAAAAAAAAAATTATTCAGCTCCCCCATGGAAATCTACTTTCTTTTAAACCTTTTATGGTTTAAAAAAATTTGCATCATTTCAAAAAAATATATAAAATATATTTTTTACAATGACGCATCTTAAATTTAACAATTTATTGTAAATTTGTGGGGTTTTTCCTGCATTGAAATTTTGATGACTCAGTATTTTGTCATGTAACCATATATAGTATTGTACTGTAAACAAGTCATTACATGTATTTATTCCTGCCGGTGCATGCTGGACTTCCCCTTCCTGACAATGCGTGACACACTTGCCTGCCAACACTTTCTTGTTAAGACCTGTCATTGGACTTGACCACTGATCGGTTATAACTTGCATTTTGTGTGTTTATTTGGAAAATAATGTAATCACTACGACTTTAACTCTGTTGCACAACAGAAGAATCATGTACGGATGGTTTTTCAAAATTTTCTTCTTTCCTCATGCTTTCAACATCCCCTCTTCTGCGGCCCCCCCCCCGCCCCGGTTGCACCCAAGGCTACTATCATCCCCCTGATCATCAATTCCAGCACCCAGGCGGTATTGCCCATTTTGGGAACTTCTGCAGATAAATGAGAGGGAGGGAGAATTGTCATTCTGTAATAAAAATTTAAGAGATTTATTTGTATTCTCATCCTTCGGAGCATAGATTTAGAGCTGGAAGGGACCTCAAGAGGTCATGTAGTCTGTCCTTCACATTTTACAGATGAAGAAACTGAGGCCCAGCATAGTTAAACGACACATAAGGTCACACAGCTAAGTAGTAGTAGAATAAGGCCTCGAGTTGCAGTCCAGTGACTCTAGATTCAACACTTTGTACCATTCCATATTTTCTCTCCAAGAGGACAATCTATTTGTGTATGGATGTAAGCTGTAGAGCTACCTGTGAGACCAATCTTTTCCTTAAAGGGTTTTTAATCTCCTTAGGCAGCGTTGATATCCTAGAGTTCTAGACCCCGATCCAGTCCTTCTTTCACTTCTTGTGGGGTCTTTTGTAATAGCTTCCAGCCTTAACCCTGTCCAGTTTGTCTGCCAAAGTAATCTTTTTAAGCCAAGTCTCATCGTATCATGCCCCTGATACAAAACCTTTCAGTGGCTCTCCAATTTCCTGTAGGATAAAATGCAAACTCCTTACCCTGGCATGTAAAGTCTTCCATAATCCAGCTTGTACCTACCTTCTGTAGCCTTAACTTGCACTACTTCCCTGCATATATCCTGCATCTTAGCCAAACAGAATTATTAGCTGTTCCCCAAACTCAGCATCTTCCATGTTTGTACATTTGCGCGAGGTTTTCCTGACACCTAGAATGCACATCCTCTTCAACTCTTTTTCTTAGAACCCTTGTCTTCAGGGCTCACCTTTGGTGCTTCTTCCTCCCTCAAGCTTTCCCCAAATCCTGCCAGTTGTTAGCGCACTTTGCTTTCTGGTATTATATGTATGTGTGTACCTTCTCCTGTATAATGGAGCCTACTTGAAGGGAAAGGCTGTTTTGTCCTTGTATCCCTAGGGCCTAGCTTGGAGCTTTGCACAGAGTAAGCATTTAATAAATGCTTGTTCAATTCAATGGAAACATACAGCATATGCCTGTTTTTTGAGAGTCTGGAATTATAATCAGTCCTTGCTTATTCCAAAAGAATTTGGGATTCTGTTATTGCAAAGTAGATTAACCGAATAGAAATACAGCAATCACTATATGGAAAAGTAGAAATACCATTGTTAGAAGCCAGTTTAATATTCTGAATGTTATAATCTAAGCAGAACTCTTGATTTAGATGCCTGACTATACAATTAATCGGCAGAGTTTATACAAAATGTACCAAGGTAAGGAGATTGGACCTTGATCGTGATCTGATTTTGCAAACTTGAAAAAAACATCTTGCTGTTGCAACAGCATTTTAAAAAGCATTAAAGCGTGTTCGGCTTTTAAACCTTTGTCTGCGCTGACGTGTCAGTGAGCTCACCTTGCATTTTTATTACACTAGTGACAACTGATGCTCGAGATGAAGGAATAGTTTCCATTCACCTGAAGCTGAATTTGATCAATTAAGCCATAAACTTAAAATACAAACAAAATTAGATAATAACTTGTTGACCAGTGTCTGCGGATATAGCATTTTATTAATGTTATTAGTCTTCGTATTAATTATCAACAATATTATTGAGAGTGAGGATACCTGAGTCCTAGCTCCTGCTGTTACCATCTAGCTGTGTGACCTTTTGGGGCCTCATTTTCGTTCCTGATCAGTGAAGTTCTAGCTCTAAAAAAATTATATGAAACTCTGAAATTCTATTCCTTTAATAATACAAATTGACTTTTTCTTATACTTTTTTTCTCCCTTATATTTTGGTGTTGAATTTTAGTTGCTTGGCACTTTGCATTGAAAAGATTGGTGATACCTGGTTTGTCTTGATTTGTTTTGTTTTCACACGTATGAATTGGGAATGAGGAGGTTTAGTTAGAAATAGTTCCATCAGTGGTCTTTGTAACTGGAAAAATTCTTTGATGAGAGGCTTTGTTCACATTACAGACTGTTCATATTACATAGAAATTTATCAGACTGTATGTGCATTAGTGCTTCAGAAGAAAATAGCTTTGTAGGCACTAAATTATAGTCATGACAAAGTTATGCCCCACAAGCTTTCTTAAGTGGCCATGACCACAGATTCTCTCTCTTAATATGACCAGCCATCCTGCAAGTTTCCTCATGTGAAAAATAAGAGAGTTTGACTGATGGTCTTTAAGGACCCTGGTAGTTCTACTATAATTTATGTGATGTGCATGCTGGTTTACAAAAGAAATAGGCTGGAGGGCCACACATCCATCAACATTACTAAAAGAAGTTAAAACACATTTCTGTAGTACCAGCACAATCTTTGTTAAAATTTTATTTTAGCAAATGCTGAAGTATTTTTCTGACTCAGTTTTGAGAATCCATGTATATAATCTAATGTGACTTAAAAGGGGAGAGGATAGTTTCTGTAAGAGAAAGCTGTTTCTCTTAATGATGTGTTTCCAGATATGCTACCAGACTCTGTGGCTACAGATGGATTGAGGGGGAAGTATAAGACAGAGATGTATGACTGGAAAGATAATGGAAAAGGGTAGGAGTGGGCTCTCCCGCCTGATCTGTGATATATGCATGTAAGAAGTAGAATAAAGACCTTACTAAAGATATATATGACCAGAAAAGGAGGCAAGTTGGTCACATGGTGAGCCAGAGATGGCGCAGATGGACAGCCTGAGCCCTAGTTGTATTGGTTTGCACAGAGCATTTTTAAAAAGTGAAAGGGAGGCATAGTTCTCAGGGTAGCTCCTCTCCTGAGGTTTTATGGGGATATGTAGACAAGTATCATCTCAACTAGTCCAAAAAGATTTGGAAGCATTGAGATCTGCAAAAGAGAACTCACACCAGGGAAAGTGTGGGGCTTGCTGAGGGTCTCCCCATTTCAGTGGAGATGATTATTGGCCCTGTTATTTAACATTAAGAGTTGTGGAAAGGACTTGAGAATTCTGTTTGATTGTCAATTTCATGTTATCTATCTTTACCAGTTTTTCTTGTAGGTAATGATAAGGTTTCTTATACCCATCTCTGTTATCAGGTTAAAAATGCTTAGAGCCTAACTCTGTTGCTTTGTGTTTACCTTCACCTTGAACTTCAGTTGCCAGGAATCGAATTTATTAGCATGGTTTTTGCTCTCCACTGATCCAGTTACATTCAAACTTTTATTAAACACCTTTTTATGGGCCAGAGGCTCTGCTAGATAAAGACAAAAGCAAACCAGTCCCTGTCCTCAAGCCCTTGCATTCTGCTGGGGAAAACAAAAAAAGTAAATACAAACTATATACAAAGTAATTTTTAGTGAGGAAATATTAACCATTGGAGATCAGCACAGGCTTCTTGTAGGAGGCTGCACTTGAGCTGAGTCTGGAAAGCATAGGGGAGGGGGAGAGAACACTGGAGGAGTGAGGAAACAGTTGGTACAGAGGCCTGAATGTGAGAGGGAATCAATATCTGGTACACAGAACAGTGAGTAGGCCAGTTTGTCCAGCGTGTGGGTGCTCATGGGAATGAGAGTAATGTGAAATCCTTCTGGAAAGGCAGAGAGCAAGATTGGGGAGGGCTTTAAATACCCAACAGAAGACTTTGATGTGTATCACCACTTCCGTACAATTCTTTTTCATATATTTCCATCAGCCTTTCACAGAAAGTCTACTTCATGCATTAGAGGCTGCCTTCTGGGTTTGTTTTTTTAATACTGTGGAGTAACAATATGGAAAAGAAGATAACTTGTATTAAAGTTAACAAATATTGAAAATAAGAAATTCTTTGGAAATCAGAGATTCAAAACAACTGTAGAATACATGGAGGGTAGTAATGTGTAATAAATCTGGAGAGGTAGGCTGGGGCCAGATGGTGAAGGACTTTAAATGCTAAACAGGAGTCTGCGCTTGTTTCTAGAAGCAGTGGGGAGCGGGAGAATCACACTGTCCAGTGTGTGCTTTAGGGGAAGTCCCTTTGGAAGCTGTGTGGAAGAATGATCATGTGAGAAAGATGTTTGGCAGCTGATTAGTTACGTGGACTGAGAGAGACAGAAGAATCAAGGAAAACTCTAAGGTGGTGAACCAGAATGACTAGAAGAGTGGTTCCACTCTAGATAGTAATAGAGAAATTAGAAAAAGGTGTAGGCCTCAGGGGAAAGATGATAAGCTCTTTGGGTATGTCATCTTAGAGATGAAGAACTGGTGCCTCTGGGGCCTTCAGTGAGTTTCTTTAAACATTGTTCATTCTTTGGATAATGGTAAATTAATTGCAAGTCTTTGCCAACAATAGTGAAGGTAGAATTTAATAGAGAAGTACAGGTATTTTCTAGCATATGAACACAACTTAAAAATGTCTCTTTGGAGGGCTGGTAGCCATTCTCTTTTTTGCTGCCATAGGGGGTTCCTCCCTTTATGCTAGTTGCTGAAGACCCATGACCTATGACCCCTGCTGCTGAATTCTGCCCTCTCCTTCAAGCTTGGTTGCAGGTAGGGTTGGTTAGAAGGGATAAAGAAGTGGAAAGAAAGTGAAGCCTATGTCCCTTCATGGGGTGGTGACGAGAGGGGGATGGAGGAAGGAAATGAAAACCTTGCTCCTGTTGCTTGGATCCTCTCCCACACCACCTCACCCCAATTTATTATCTTTTCTCCAATACTGCTCTATCCTTACTAACCCCAATTTCAAATTTATTTTCCCTAAGTCTCCATCCTGCCTCCTTGCCTCCATCCTGGCTTTTCTCTTCTCTTAGATCTGTAATCCCAAAATCCCTTTTTTAGTTCCAGGCCATGGAAGCTACAGCTGGTGGCTTTGAGGTGGGAAGTCCCTATTCCAAAGGCTGGTTTAGTAGTAAATTTTGGTATCTCAAATTGAAATTTTAGTAAGGGTGAGCTTAAAGACTTAAAGTGTCTATAATGTTGCAATAAACTGAACCCATTGTTCAGTTTTATCAAATCTATTAAAATACATAGAAATTTTTACCAATTTCTATACTTCAAAGAACTGAAATCGGTTAAAAAATCATTTTCAATTCTTCTATGTAAGGAAAAAATAGTTGCAGAGGTGACATAGAAAATAATTTTATTTGACATTGTTCAAATAATGTATCATGATAAGCACAAACTGTGCTCTGAATTATTTCACAGTTCCACATCATAAGGTAGTATTCAAGATGGTAGTTAATTAAGAAGTGACACATTCTTATGCGTGGATAATGCTTAGTTTGGGGAAAGTAAGTTTACACATAATCTTGGTGAGCTAACACAGTTTTTCTGGACCCTAAATAATTAATGAATACTCAAAACATTTCACTTGTAGGTATGTCCGACCCCAGCAATGATTCCACAACTCTTGGTGCTTCTAATCCAGCTACAGAAGAGCAGGATTCTGAGGTGATTGGGTGATTGTTTTGCATTACTTTGAAAATTTAGTCAATCTCGGTAACATCTTCAGGCTGTCCACATTAATCACACACTCTAAACATTAATTTCTTGTGTGAAAGTTACAGCACTTCGGTCAGAGTTTTCTCCCTTGTGTAAATGAGCATAGCTTAATCTAGTAATGTCTCATGATTGTTTTTCAGACCATAGCTCTGGAACCAAAAAGGACTTCAGGGGCCGCTTTGTCTAACCCTCCCTCTGCTCACCCAACCCTACCCCAGCTTTATTTTTTGTTGTTGTGCAGATGTGTGATTTCATTAGTATGATGTGAGCTCCTGGCATGCATGTAAATTCTCTGTCCTGAGCAGGTCAAGAATCTAATCCTAGGGTAGTTTTAGAGTTTGCTTGTGGGTCCTAGGTGGGTTGGTGGTTATCTGGCTGCTGGTACATGCCAGAAGCAGAACTTGAACCGAGTTCACTGATTCTAAGACCAGGCTTCTAACCACTCCACCATGTTGTCCCTCTAACTTGTGGGTCTCATTGTCCATGTGGAGTAAATATGATCCTATTGTGGCTCTTTAAGAGAAGTGCTTGAAGTCAGCTGTTGCACGTAACTGTTGAGGTAGTAGTACATGCAAAATTAGTATTATTCTATATATACTTTTTCTAGTTCATGAAAGCAGGAAAAAAGAAAATAAATATTTATATTATATTTCAGTCAAAATCAAATCATCAAATGCTTCCTGAGCCACACCTCTTACATAAGACTACTAAAAAGAGTCCACCCTGGGCAGCAGGCCTAGGTTAGAGTGCAGACTCCATCACGAAGTCATTCCACTGCTTTGGGGCCTTTTTTCCCCATATATAAAACAAAGACGTTGAACTTGACTGAAATATTTGGAATTAGAAGAGACCTTAGAAACTGTTGCTCAACTCACTCATTTTAGACACGAGGAGTCTACACAGATAGTATCCAAGGCTCTTTCCAGCTCAGACCTGTTATGGAAGACCCTGGGCTAGATGTTTGTAATGTTCAAGATGGAATTCAAGTTACCTGGCTTTTGGAATCAGCTGACAGTGATTCAAAACCAGGTAGTTAAATGAGGTCCCATAGTGTGGAGTTGGCAAAACTCGACATCTCTAAGCTCTCCAGCCCCTTTGGATAAGATTCTTTGATTATAAAATTGCCTTGTCATATGCTATCTGATGAATCAATATCCAGGTTAAACACTCTTGAGTCATTAGAGAGAGTGTTCAGACTGATCGGACCCTGTGTCCTCATCTTCACCCTCCATTGCTGTTGTTAAACCAGCTCTCCAACAGGAACACTGAGGCATAGTTAGGAGCTAAGACATTTGACTCTTCACTCTCTGTGATGCCCTGGTATTCCTTACTTTCACTAGCTTCTGCCACTGTCCTCCCATCTTTCTACCTCTTTTGCTTCCATTGCTTCTGGAAATAGTGTTTTAATGTACTTCTCTGTTCTTCTTTGTGTCTTCCTCAATGCTGACTCTCTTCCCTGGCTGCCATTCCTTTGTATAGATGGTCTCTCACCTTAGGATGTAAAGTCCTTGTGTGCTCCATCGTAAGCATGGTTTCATGCCTAATCTTCTTTTTCTGTTCTACATATGTATATATGTTCTCATTTTATTTGGTGTTTAAGTTCAAGATTTTTTTTTTAATGAGAAAAAAGAATGTAAACTTCTCAAGAGTAAAGACTGTCTCTCACTTTTGTTTTTTTATTCCTTGAGGGAGAGGCACTGTGGCCTAGTGTATAGAGAGCAGGCCTTGGAGCCAGGAAGACTTTGGTTAAAGTCCTGCCTCTGACATACTGTCTGTGGAATCATAGGCAAGTCATTTAGCCTTTTAGTGCACTAGGAGATCCTCCAAGACTCATCAAAGTGCAGAGAAAAGTGGTGAAAGGGTGAGGGAGTTTCCTTATCTGGTAACTCCTTCTAGCAATGAACTGTAGGTCTGATTCTGAGTTAGCGGTAGTGTTTGGCATATAGTAAACACTTGATAAATGCTTTTCATTTATTTCTGTTAGGCTTTTCAACATGAATCTTCAGGAAATGACCAGAGCTAAGTCTGATGAATAGGCAGAAAAGTATTCAAAGCATAGCAAATGACAGAAGAAGCTAAGCCATAAATGCAACATGAAACTGCTTCTTTCACTCAAAAGATGAATTTGTATTTTGTGCTTATTGTGTGTAAAGAACCATGGTAGGTGTAAAAGCAGAGCATTTTCTAGTAATCTGTAGATAGTAAAACCGAGCTGATGGTGAATTATGCAGATTAAACCCTATATATTAGAAGAAGAAACAGTAGAATCCAGAGGAGTAATCTTTGCTTCTATACATGCCTGTGTAGTATGATCACAGAAGATTGGCCTGCACAGTATTTAGCCATATTGCTATACACAAGTCACTGGCAATTTGTGTCAGAGTCTTTAATAGAAAGGGCCCTGAAAGAACGTGGTGAGACTCAGATGCAAGCCCTGGCTTGCTCCTTCTGAGCTGTCGTCCTGGCCAAGTCCTCTGTCTGCCTCAATTCCTATCAGAAATGGATAATCATGCTTGGAGCAACTATTTCCCATTGTGGTGGTGCTGAGGAAAGCTTTCTGACCCTTCAAGTTCTGGATAAGTTTGAGGGAGGGGCTCTTAGCTTTTCTTCCAAGCTCAATGCTAGTATCTGCTTCTGCAGCCACATCCCTGAGACAAATTGATCAAGACTGGAGTCAATGGATTTGGCTATTCTTTATAGAAAGAATAATCATTGTGTGTACATATAATGCTCTATCAAGCAGCCCTTCCTATAAATATTTAAGTGGGTGCTACTTACAAGACATTGTGGGGGAAACGTGTACAAACTGAAAGAACTTTCAGTTGAGGTAAGAGATGACACAATCATGTGATGGTTAGAGTACAACATGGTAAGTTTAAAGTGTTAAATGCAGATGGTGCATGCTCAGAAGAAGATGATGACTTCTAGCTGGAAAGGTCAGGAAAAGGCTTCACGATTGGAGGGATTCGATCTGGGCTTTAAAGAATGGGTAACATTTGGATGGATAAAATGGCCAGGGGATAATTGTTCTAGGGGGTATGTGAACTTGGCAAAGAACGGGTTCCAGAATCATGACATGATCTGGTGGCAGAAGTACTAGGTTAACCAGGAAATGAGCTTGACAGAATGATCATTAAAGGCAATGCCAGGGCCAGCATCAAAGGTAGCAGAGTGGGCATTGTGGTTAAAGTCACAGGGTACAACCTGGTCGTTCTGTAATCTAGGATATCCTTCAGGGGCCCCTATGGTGCTTGTTCATCACTTTCTTAATATCGTGTTTGTCAGATTTCTCCAGTAGCAGATCAGGCTCATGAAAGATATAATGGGAGTAGAAACATAGGAGGACATGCCTCCAAACTTCCTTTCTACTCGGAAGACCTTGTCCATGACCATACACCTCATTAGCATGGATGATATTTTAGGCAGCACTATACCCATCAAGTCACAAATAGCCATAGGGGCTATCCAGAGTCTATTCTGTAGTAGTAATGATGTAACTATAGTCATGAGTTCTTCCACAAGGTCAAAGTTGTCATAGATGACCTTGACCAAGGGGCCTCATGCAGTTGATAGTACAGATACTTATTGATCTTTTTGTACTTATAACATTCCACAGTTATAAAGTGCTTTATATACATATCTGATTTGATCTTCCCAACAGTCACCTCAGGTGGGTGGTACAAGTACATTCTTAGACGTTATTATTGGATAGTAACAATAAATATCAGAAGCGTCTGCTACAGGGCCCAAAGCAGCATTGGTGAGATGGCCATAGCACTTAAACTGTGAATACTGCCTTTATTATTACTGTTATTATTAACTGATATTTGTGCTTGGAGACTTACTGAGTTCTCTACATTCATTACTTATTGGAACTTCAGTGACACCCTGTGAGATCTTAGTTGTTATCCCTACTTTACCTATGAGGAAGTAGAGGATCTGAGAAGTTCTGACTTGCCCCTGATCACCCAGTTAGTGATAAGGGCAGGATTTCAAACCATGTTTTTATTTTTTTAATTAAAATGTTATTTATTTCATTAAATATTTCCCAATTACATGTAAAAAAATTTTAACAATCACTTAAAAAAATTTTGAGTTTCAAACTCTCTCCTTCCTGTCCCTTCCCAATCCTTAAGAAAGCAAGCAATTTAATATTGAATATGCATGTGAAGCTATACAAAATGTAAGTCCATATTAGCTATGTTGCAAAAGAAAGCACTGACAAAAAAAATAAAATAAGAAAAATACAGAAATTTTTTTTTTCTTGCTTTTTGGCAGGGCAATTGGGGTTAAGTGACTTGCCCAAGGTCACACAGCTAGTACATGTGTCAAGTGTCTGAAGCCAGATTTGAACTCAGGTCCTCCTGACTCCAGGGCTGGTGCTCTACTCACTGCGCAACCTAGCTGCCCCTTTTTTTTTTTTTAAGAAATTTTTTAATATATGCTTTAAGTATGCTTCAGTCTTCAGTGTTTAACTGTTCTTTCTCTGAGGTGGATAGCATTTTTCATCATAAGTCCTTTCTCTTGTATCATTCAATCCAGGTCTTTCTGACTCCATCTGAAAATCCTGCTTTCCTGTCCTGTACTGTTTCTCATTTTTGTGGGCCAGGAAGCTGAAACTCAGGAAGGTTATGTAGTTTTAGCTTGCCCAGGGTCATAAGTAGCAAGTGGCACAGCTGGGAATTGAATGAGGACATGAGGAAGTTGAGGATGTGATAGAAATAGAAAATGAAATAAGATACAGATTTAAATTGAATGAACAAGAAATTTTGAAGATCATGCAGGATTAGGCATTTTTTTTTTTGCATCTCATACTTTATTACTTACTACTTTTAGTTTTCAACATTGATTTCCACAAGATTTTGAGTTACAAATTTTCTCCCCATTTCTACCCTGCCCCCCACTCCAAGATGGCATATATTCTGATTGAACCATTCCCCAGTCAGCCTTCCCTTCTGTCACCCCACTCCTCCCCATCCCCTCTCCCCTTTCTTGTAGGGTCAGATAGATTTCTGTACCCCATTGCCTGTATATCTCATTTCCCAGTTGCATGCAAAAACAACTTTTTTTTTGAGCATTTGTTTTTAGAACTTTGAGTTCCAAATTCTCTCCCCTCTTCCCTCCCCACCCACGCTGCCTAAGAAGGCAAGCAATTCAACATAGACCACACCTGTATCATTGTGCAAAACATTTCTACAATACTCAAGTTGTGAAAGGTCAACTATATTTCCCTCCATCCTATCCTGTCACCCTTTATTTAGTTTTCTCCCTTGACCCTGTCCTTTTTCAAAACTGTTTGCTTTTGATTACTTCCTCCCCTGATTAGCCCTCCCTTCTATAATCCCCCTTTTCTTATCCCCTTCCCCCTACTTTCCCTGTGGGGGTAAGATTACCAATTGAATGTGTACGTTATTCCCTTATCAAGTCAAATCTCATGAGAGCAAGATTCACTCATTCCCCCTCACCTGCCCCCTTTTCCCTTCCAATGAACTGCTTTTTCTTGCCACTTTTATGTGAGATAACTTACCACATTCTATCTCTCCCTTTCTCCCTCTCTCAATATATTTCTCTCTCATCCTTTAATTTAATTTTATTTTTTAAATATCATCCTTTCATATTCAACTCACCCTGTGCCCTCTGTCTATATATACATACTTACATATATATATGTATTCCCTTCAGCTACCCTAATACTGAGAAAGGTCTCATGAATTACAAACAGCTCAACTTTAGTAAGCCCCTTATGATTTCTCTTTCTTGTTTACCTTTTCATGCTTCTCTTGATTCTTGTATTTGAAAGTCAGATTTTCTGTTTAGCTCTGGTCTTTTCATTGAGAAAACTTACAAGTCCTCTATTTTTTGCTGGGTAGGTGATTCTTGGTTTTAATCCTAACTCCTTTGACCTCCAGAATATCATATTCCAAGCCCTTCGATCCCTTAATGTAGAAGCTGCTAGATCTTGTGTTAACCTGATTGTATTTCCACAGTACTCAAATTGTTTCTTTTTGGCTGCTTGCAGTATTTTCTCCATGACCTGGGAACTCTGGAATTTGGCAACAATATTCCTAGGAGTTTTCTTTTTGGGATCTTTTTGAAGAGGGCATCAGTGGATTCTTTCAATTTCTGTTTTACCCTCTGGTTCTAGCATATCAGGGCAGTTTTCCTTGATAATTTCTTGAAAGATGATATCTAGGCTCTTTTTTTTTGATCATGACTTTTAGGTAGTCCAATAATTTTTAAATTATCTGTACTGGATCTATTTTCCAGGTCAGTGGTTTTTCCAATGAGATATTTCACATTGTCTTCCATTTTTTTCATTCCTTTGGCTCTGTTTTATAATTTCTTGATTTCTCATAAAGTCACTAGCTTTCACTTGCTCCAGTCTAATTTTTAAGGTGGTATTTTCTTCAGTCGTCTTTTGGACCTCTTTTTCCATTTGACTGATTCTGCATTTTCAAGGCATTCTTCTCCTCATTGGCTTTTTGGAGTTCTTTTGACATTTGGGTTAGTCTATTTTTAAGGTGTTATTTTCTTCAGTATTTTTGGGGTCTCCTTTAGCAAGTTATTGACTTGTTTTTCATGATTTTCTTGCATCACTCTCATTTCTCTTCCCAATTTTTCCTCTACTTCTCTTACTTGTTTTTCCAAATCTTTTTTGAGCTCTTCCCTGGCCTGAGACCAATTTATGTTTTTCTTGAAGGCTTTTGATGTAGGCTCTTTGACTTTGTGGATTTCTTCTGGCTGTATGTTTTGATCTTCTTTGTCACCAAAAAGAGATTCTATAGTCTGATTCCATTTTCACTTCCTGTTCATGTTCTCAGCCAACTACTTGACCCTTGAGCTTTTTGTCAGGGTATGACTGCTTGTAGAGTACAGAGTACTTTGTCCCTAGCTTGAGGGGCTGTGCTGCTGTTTTCAGAGCTACTTTTACTCCGCTGTTACCACAAGCTCTGCCGCACCAACACTCCTCCCCCACAAGAACCGCCAACCAGGACCTAGACCCAGATCCAAGCAGGGCAAAGCAAGGGAACCCTGCCTCCACGCCAGCCAAGTGCTCCCTGCACCCCTGCTCTGATCCCCTGCTTGATTCCTCCCACGGGTGGGCCTAGGGCAGGAAGCAACTGCAGCTGGAGTTCTGGAAGCAGCCACAGGAGCTTCCTGCTGTCACTGCTGCACCACTTCCACCTCCCCTGGGCTGGGGACGGACTGCTCTCACCCCAATCCAGCAGTTTTCCCACTAACCTGTTCAGTGGTCTTTGGCATTTGTGGGTTGAGATGTCTGGTAAATGCCACAGGTCAGTGATTCATGGCCCTAAGGTCTACTCTGCCTGATTCCTGGTCTGGTTGGTTCTGGTGCGGCCCACTCTGGGCTGTGCTCCACTCCCAGGACCATGCAGTAGACCCTTCCCAGTGATCATCCAGGCTGTCCTTGGCTGGAGACCTCCTTCCTTCTGCTATTTCGTGGGTTCTGCAGCTCTAGGATTTGTTCAGAGCCATTTTTTACAGGTGTTTGGAGGGATTTGGGGGAGAGCTTAAGGGAGTCTCTGCTTTCCAGCTGCCATCTTGGCTCCGCCCCCCAGGATTAGGCATTTTTGAGTATGTCAGTGCTGTGTCCTGAAATTTCACTTCCTTCTAACCCTAAACAATCACGGATAAAGTAACATGCAGTTAGATTGTTTGTCCTTCGTCTTTCAAAAGGGACCAGTGACGACATCACAGGTGATGTGTTGTCTTGTGTGTGAATTGTATTGAAGTAAGGCCGAATTGCACACAGTCATCAGCCTTACTCTCTCTTCCTGAACCATTGAAGTCCAATGGCAGGACAAAAGTCAGGATGATTGGCAGTGGCCCAGGGTGCAGTGGATGATCTTGGTGTCTTTGCTGTCTGATTGAGCTCTAAGTAAGCACTCCACAGGGCCTGCTACAGCCGCTTTCATGGCCATTGGACCAGATTTTCTCATTCACCCATTCAGCTAGGGAAAGTCTTCACAAGCTTAGTGCAGCCCCTAACTCACCAACAGGTTTGATGCCTGCCAGTTACCCTCAACCTGGTTTTGCCCATCTGCTCAGATGGTTTCCTAGGGTATGGCCCCTTTGCATGCTGTAGCTTCTTGGAGCCATAGTCAAGTTGAGTCAAGATGGATACCAAAGGTGAAGGAGCAGCCCTAAAAGGGCTCAGCAAGCCCGCCCACCAGAGGTACTATTCTTCAATAAACACCCATACACCCTAACATCCAAATAATGCAAATACAACTGACTGATGAGCCACTACTGATGTTGTCATGCATGCTCAGCGTTGAGTCCATTTTGCATAGCTCTGCCTTGGACAGTCTTTACATGTGGCCTGGCCTAAACATTATTAAATGACATGAACAGTAAGTAGCAGATGTGTCTGCTACAGCAGCTAAACTTCACCTTGGTGAGATAATGATAATGCTTTAGCTGTGAACATTGCCTTAGAAATATATGTACAGTCAGCCTGGCAGTTGGAAGGCCATTGTGTTGTACAAATTGTGACTAACCTTTGAATAAGGTACATCAACAATTCAATCCAAGTATTTTTCGAGTGCCTACTATGTCTCAGGCACTGTTCTAGGCACTAGGGGATACAAATAGAAAAACAGCTCTACTCTCAGATGTTCCTCTGAATATTGATGATTTCATTGTGTATCCTGACCAAGTTTAGATTATTTGAAAAACAGACTAAGCAGAGTTGGTTTTCCTGTATTTCTCCAGGTTGTTCAAAAAGCATGTTCCAGCCTTGGCAGAAGTTCATTTTTATGGTAGAGATTCTTTTGTCCTTTGTGCTGCTAACTTTACCACAACTGGTAGTTCAGACTCAGCTAAGAAGATACATTGCCTTTTTTCTTGGCAGGCATAATCAATAATCCATTGAGCACTGGTTGCCTTTTTCTTTTAACAGTTAATATGGAAACTTGTGACCTATCCTGTTCCTTCTCTTCTTTTCTTTCACACTAATTAGGTTTGTTCTCTCACCTGTTTGCTGTCCATCTCATATGACAAATGCTTAAGCATTTAGTCATTCTTTACAAGAAAATATAACAGTTAAGAGAACAAAATACATACTGAATATATGCTAAGTAATTAGATGAAATCAGGAACTCTTTTCATTTAACTTTAAGTTCCTTTTGGACAGCTTAGGTTATTATGGATTGCTCTGTCAAAACTTGTTTTGCTATGAGTAGTGTCATATAATTGTCACAAAAAAATAAACTTCCCCTCTGTTAATTCCTTGCATTATTAAAAAAGATTTTTTTACTCCTTAAGTATGCCTTTTAATAATGTACTTCTTATTTTTCCTTAGCATGCATCAAATCTAGACTGGGCCATTGCTTTAATATATCAAGGTACATTCTCACAATATAAGAATATGATTAATAATTTCTAGAAAAAGTCATTGAGCTTTATCAGTTTTCATTTCATAGCATTAGTATCCTGGTGTGGTGGAAGGAGTCGGGAGACATGGTGTCAAGTGGTCATGTAGTCAGGAGAGAGAAGTTCAAATCCCATCTCCAAAATTTACTAGCTCTGTGATCATGGGCGAGTCACTTAATTTTTAACGAACCTTATTGTTCTCTTCTGTGAAGTGAAGATAATACCTGTAGTAACTTAGCAGATTGTTGTGAGGATTTTAAAAAGTGAATTAATTAATGTATAAATCATGCCTGGCATGTGGTAGATACTGAATAAAATGCTTTGGAAATCTTAGTGCCACATAAATATAAACTATCATTAATTTATGATAATATTATCACTGCTACTAATAATCACAGTAATTTAAATGTCTTCAGAATGCTGTGAAGTATTTTAATTTTGGACATAGCACGAGGTACAACAGAATGGTGGAGTTAAAGTTGTAGTCAAGAAGTCAGATCAGAACCGAAAGGCAATTTTTTAAAATCGATTTTAATTGATAGCTTTTGTTCTCACATTGCTTAGATTTTCCTCTGCATAATTACCCCTTAGCCCAAGAACTATTTCTTATAACAAAGAATTTTTTAAATGAAAAAGAGGGGGGAAATTTAGTAAAACTGATCAACACATCAAAACAGTTTGACTTGTAATGCGTTGTGAAAGGCTGTGGTTGTGACAGCCAATTGGGAGGCCTGGGTGTAGTAGTAGCAGTTCAGTCAGTGTTCTTTCTCTGGTTATGGGATATAGTTGTAAAGAACAACAGACTGGGAACTGAGATGCCAGCTTTAGATCTAACTCTCATACAGTTATGACTTTAGTCAAGTTCCTAGACCTTTCCGTCTTCCTCAGCTGCAAAAGGGTTACTTAGTGTTATCTGTCAAGGTAAGAGTGAGAACAATATAGTGCTGCAGCATATTTTGAAGTACATGGGGGGGGGCTTAGGAGTATTATATAAATGAAAAGCCTTAAAAATTAATATCCAGGAGCTTTTTAATTTAGGAAGATATTCAGTTTCCACATACTAAATTTTGTGTTGACTTCATGATGATTCACAAAGTGTTAGATTTGCCCAGGTGTCTTCAATGTTGTTTCTAAACCATTGTTTTATAAGCAAAACTGTTTTGTCAGATATCATGGAAATAAATAATTGTGGCTCTTTTTCAGATGTTTATATTTTTTCTTTGACTTGGAAGCTCTGGATTTGAGCTTTGATACCCTGGAAATTTTCGTTTGGGGTTTCTTTCTGGAAGTGACCAGTATGTTCTTTCTATTTTTACTTTGCCATCCGGTTCTATGAGTTTGGGACAGGGCTCAGCACAGTATCTGGCACAGAATAGGCACTTAATACATGTTTATTGATTGATTGGCAGTTTTCATTTATGATGTTCTGAATTAAGGTATCCAGCCTTTTTTCTGTTCATAATTTATTTTCTGTCTGGGCAATTCTAATTTTCAGGGCAGTCAGTTCTTGAGTAAAGATTTCTGCCACCCAGCCAATTTTCCTTGCCTTTCTTCCCTCCCTGGCTTTTCCATTCTTTATCTCTTGTTTCGTTTGCTCCAAGTACACTTACAGGATGTGACCAGGATGCTTTTTTTTTTCTTTAAGCCTTTACTAGACTTATTATGGGGCTGCTATTTTCTACTAGTAGAACAGTTATCCCTTGGGACTCTCTCAAACCAAGGTATTTCTTCATGGTGTTGGAGTTTCCCTTGGGTGTCTTGGAGAACCTATCCCCAGTTGAATAGTGTGAGTAGGGCCTGCTGGGTCCTGAGTATAGTGTGCCAGAATAGATTCCTTTTTCAGGGACTCTGGGGCTGCTCCAGGACTGGGCTCTGTCTGAGGACACTCTTTTGTTCACAGGGCTCCAGGATCTCTCCCAAATGTAGGCTCCATCTGGTACCTGTCCTCTTGCAACTATGTTTAGGGCTTATTGCCTTACTATTCTGTCGTAAATATTAAGTACCTACTCTATGCCAGGGCAGTTAGGTGGTAAAGTAGAATGCCGGGTCTGGTGTTAAGAAGACCCTAGTTCAAATCCAGCCTCAGATACTTACTAGCTGTATGACCTTCAGCAAGTCACTTCACCCTGTTTGCCTCAGTTTCCTCATCTGTAAAATGAGCTGGAGAAGGAAATGGCAAACCACTCCAGTATCTTTGCCAAGAAAACTCCAAATGGGGTCACAAAGAGTCAGACACAGCTGAAACAACTGAATAATAAGAACTCTGCGCCAGGCCCTGTGCTAAGCGGTGGTGATACAGTGAGGCAAAAGACAGTCCTTGCTTTCAAGGAACAATTTGCAATTTGAGGTTGCAATGAGCTTTCCATATATTATCTCATTTTTCTCCTGAAAACAACCTGAGGGAGGTAGTGCTATCGTTCTCTCCATTTTACAGATAGGGAAAGTGAGGTAGAGAGGGAAAGTGAGGTAGAGAGGGTAAGTGATTTGCCCAGGGTAACATGCCCAGTAAATGTCTGAAGCACGACTCAAACTCAGGTGTTCCTGACTATCCACTGTGCCATCTAGATGCCAAGTATTCAGCCCTAGTATATCTACTCTGACCAATCAGTTGATCAGTAAACATTTATTAAGTGCCTACTATGTGCCAGCTACTGTGTTAAGCAAAAGACAGCCCTTGTCCTCAAGGAGCTCACAATCTGTTGGGGGAGACACCAAGCAAACAAATATGTACAAAAAAGTTATATACAGGATCAATAAAAAAATTAAGAGAGGGAAGGCACTAGAATTAAGAAGTATTGTAAAGGCTTCCTACAAAAGTCAGAGAAGCCAGTAAGTGGAGATGAGGAAGGAAGAGAATACTCTAGGCATGGGAGACAACAGGCTTCAGAAACTGCATTTTTTCCCAAGGCTTTTCTCCTGAAGTTTGGCTCTGATAGCTGGTCCTCTGCTGGTCCCCAGGCCTGCTCTTTCCTAAGCTAGGGGTAGGGCTCTGTTTCTGGGTATACATACTCAGCAAAAATCCCAGTCTATCCTAGGTTTCAACAGAACACTGGGGTCCTTCTAGATTCATAGGGTGGGTAGGAGAAAGTAGAGTTGAGTCTTTCTATGGCTTAGTATAGTGATGCATCTCTAAGCTGCCAATTCACTTTATCACCTTGACTTTGCACAAGCTGTCACTTGTGCCTGGAATGAACTCCCTCTTCATTTCTTCAACCTCTTAGATCCAAGTTTTTTCCAAGACTCAGCTCGTGTGCTATCTTTTACGTGAAGCTTTTTTCGATACCCCCATCCCTAGACCCTTTCTTTCCCCTATTACCTTATAGCTATTCTGCAAATATCTATGTACATGTTTTATTTACTCTGACAAAATACAAGATCTTTGAAGGCAAAGAGTGTTATAATTTTGTCTTTTTTTAAGATAGGTATAGTAAGGAAGTATAAGTACTTAAATTCTTATGGATTTAATTGCCATTGAGGAATAAATAAGTGATAGGGTAGTTGGTTGGCTTTGAGGAAAATGGTTGTGAAGGAAATATTGGGTAGCGTGGTTGAGGGTTGTGAGGCATTTGGGGTGGAACTTAAGCATGTGTGTAGGCAGAGGGGAGGGAGCTAGCGGAGAAGAGGGGATTCCAGAGGAAGGATAATTGGTGAAGCAAAGACTTGGCAAGTGGATAGAGTGGAGTTTGTGTGTGATGAGGTGGGACTGTGAGCCTTAGAGAATAGGGAACAGGAGGGTAAGAAGGGCAGTATCAATAAAGATATCTTGGGTCCTTTGGAAACACTACTTTCTCACAAAGAGTTACTTGCTTTTAAGTATTTTCCTTATCTTCAAAAGGATGGGAAGAATGCTAAGCTTCTCTGTCCTCTATAGCTAGAGATATCTTTGGTTACGTTATCTTGTCTCTCACATATCTGTAAATAATGCCCATGTGGAAATACTAGCAAAATAGTCATGCAAAGATGAAATCCCAGCAAAAAGAGAGGCCATTTATTATTTCTTATTTGGTATTAATGTCATCTTGATTTGTTTTCTTCTTTAGGACTCAACCATGGCTCAAGAATCTCCCAAAAATTCAGCAGCAGAAATTCCAGTGACCAGCAATGGAGAAGTGGAAGATTCGCATGAGCATGGCTTTAGCAGGGTATGACATATGTTTTGGTTTTAAAGCAAAGAATCACTAAATCATTGTTATTCCTTAAATGTTAAGGTAAAAATAACAGACAGAAGTTAGCATTAGAATACTTTTTGGGAAAGGAGTATTTCCAAGTCTTAAGTATTAATAAGATGGGATGAACAAGGCCATATTCTGTTAGGTATGTAGCAGAATTAAGCTATAAATCAATAACCATTTAGGGTTTCCATTTTATGACCAGAACAACACTGTTCCTAAGGAATATAGGCCCTAACATTTATAATGCTCTTAGGGCTTGTATACAGAGGCTGCCACATAAAATCAATGAGGAACTTTGAAGAACAGGAGTAAAAGGTGTTTTCAAGGAGTTATAGGAAAAGAACAAGAGTTAGTCACATGGCAAAGGCAGATAGGTGGACAGCCAGATGCTCCACTGGCACCTCCAGGATGTTGGAAAGAAGCAAGAAGAGTCTCCAGCATGTTGAATAAACTGCCTGTGGCAAACTTTTGGAAAGGACCTGGGCAAGAGTTGTACAGGATGAATAGTTATGGTTGTACTGAAATCTTTATCATTGGAGAGAACATCAGTATGATGAGATCACAGATCCATTTGAGTTCTTAGAATTATATTGTAGGTGAAAAAAATGTAAATGTAGATTGCCCGGTCAGAAATTGACCTTTTCCTGTCTCTCATGTAAATGCTCTTAGTACAACTCTACCGTGGTTCCCAACCAAATCCTTCTTGGTCTTGTACTAGCTGGCTTTGGGTTCTTGGCTGTGTAGGCACACATAAACTTTGTTCAGTGAAAAATAAAGACTAGTGGGCCCTTTTGTGCTCGTTATTCTTCTACCTTTCAAAGTTTTAAGTCTACACTGAGTTGGAAAAACTTTTTTGAACATAAAATATTTCTTTCTGTAGTTTTAAAGATATGTGTGTATTTAAAACATATGAAATATGTAAAAAGAATACAAATATATGATCTTTGTTTCCTAAGGTCTAGAAGAACGTCTCTGGATATTTAGATAGATGGCCAGTTGCTCACCACCACATACATATTTCTTTTTGCTGAAAAGGTAGTTTAGCCCATTTTAGGAAATCCTTACAAAAATGTAGATGGACTTAAAACAGCATTTTCTTTCAGTCTTAAGCTAGTTACATATTACTGTTCCATGATAAAGTTAGGTCTTCAGTTAAGTGTTTTCTAAGTATATAGTTTTCCATAGTATCTAAAAAGCAATTAGTGGGAAATGAGCCTTGAAAATTTTTATTGTTTAAAAGTTTTCAGAATTGATTCTAGTTGTTTGAAGTAAAAATCTGTCATTTTGTCCATTTAAAAGAAGATGGATTTCCTGATGTATTATGTATTGATTAATATTGAAAAAAATCCACCTCAGCTTCAAACTTTAGACTTGAAGCATCTTTATTGCAGTGTATTCATGACGTGGGATTTCATCTCTCAGAGCCAACATAGAATGTCTTACAGATGAAACAAAGTCTTAAAAATCTGAACACATATGGTGTTTTCACTGTGGGTTTCATTCATTCTTATGTTTGACAATGTGAGGACTCACTTGTTTCCTAAAGGATTTTATACTGTGTACCAAAGAATTTGGTGTACAAATGATAAACATCTATTTAAAAAAAAAGTTTCAAAATATGCCATGCATATAGAGTTAAGAGATGAACTGTTCTCAGTTAAAAGACTAATAACTTTTTGGTAGGATCATCGGGTTTGAGATGTAGGATTGTTTTGGACCTTAAGGAACATCTAGTCTAGCTCAGCCTACTCTTTTTATGGATGACAGAACCGTGGCCTGCATGGGTAAAGTGACTTGTTCCAGGTCACATAGGTGGTAATTGGCAGAGCTGAGATTCAAACACAGGTTCTATTGACTATAAGCGTAGCACTTTTTCTGCTGTATAGTGATAGCTAGAATTTTAGCTGCTCATAAATTTTTTTAATTAATTAGAATAATAAAGTGTTGAGGTATTTATTCCTGAAGAATGCTATACCAGAGAAATGAAAGCCAATACATGCACATCTTGAGAACTTATTGGTTTCTTCATATCTTGATGTCCCTTGGATTCTTAATCCTAAATTGTCTTTGTAAAATCCTACTGCAGGAAAAAATATATATATATTCTTCATGTTCCCTCCCCCTCAAAATGGATATGAACTTTATGGCATGATCTGACTAGAAGGCTGCTTGACAACAATAAGCCAGTCAGTCTCTTCCCTTCACCCCCTTAAATAAAAAGAATTCTAGTCCCCTAACTTCTGTTTCTAATGCTGCCTGCTCCTGTCGTAAACAGACACATTACACTGACCTCTTGTCCTTTCAGTCAACCAGAAGTTTGGAGTCCTTTATTTAAAATGCAGAGTCTTAAAGACAATTGTCCATAGAACTCAATCAGTGGAACATATTAGGGCACGCCATATAGAGAAGCAAATGAAACTTGTAGCCTTCTATTCAATAAATCCCAAAATCCCAGTTACTGAGGTAAGAACTCACCATTTGACAAAAACTGCTAGGAAAACTCGACAGTGATTTAGCCCAAATTAGGTTTAGATGAACACCTCACAAGATGTATGTACCCAGGGAAGCTCCAAATGGATCCATGACTTAGATGTAAAAGGTCACATCATGAATGAGTCCAAGAGCAAGGAAGAAATGATCTTTTAGATCTATGGATAGGGAAAGAGTTTATGACCAAACAGGGGATAAAGAGATTCACAAAAGATTAAAAATAGACCATTTCGATTGCATAAAATTTGAAAGTTTTTGCACAAATATAATACATCCAAGATTAGAAGGGAAACAATTAATGGGGGGAAAACCTACAGTAAATTTCTCTGATAAAAATCTTGTTTCCAAGATAGGTAAGAAACAGATTTCAAATTTATAAAACTAAGAGCCATTCTTCAATTGATAGATGGTCAGAGTGTGTGAACAGGAAGTACTCAAGGAAAGAGATGCAAGATACCAACCATATGAGTCATTAATAATTAAGAAAATGTAAACTAAAGCAGTGCTAGGCTCCACCTCTCACCCATCAAATTGGCAAAGTTGACAAAATGAGAAATGTTGGATGGACTGTAAGAAAACAGGCACATCGGTGTGCTATTGGTGGAGTTGTAAATTAGTTCAGCCATTCTGGAAAGTAGTTTGGTACTGTGCCCCAGTTTTTAAACTCTATACCCACTTTGATTCAGTGATGCTGCTATAGGCCTGTGCTCCAAAGAGATCAAAGAAAGAGGAAAAGAACATACATGTGAAATATTTATAGCAGCTCTTTTTGTGGAGGCAAAGAATTAGAAACTGAAGGGGTGCCCAGCATTTGGGGAATGGCTGAATAAGCCATGGTATACGAATGTGATGGAATACTGTTGTGCTACAAGAAATGATGAAGTGAATGACTTCAGAGAAACCTGGGAAGACTTGTGTGAACTGATGCGAGGTGAAGTGAGCAGAAACAGAACTATTTCTACAATAACAACAATATTGTAAAGACAGAGCTTTGAAAGTCTTTGTTGCAGGGCGGGGGACATAGCTAATGTGAGAATTTCTTTTGCTTGACTATACATACTTGTTACAAAGGTTTTTGTTTTGTTTTTCAATAGGTAGGGGAGTGGGGAATGGAAGGGAGAGAAAATAAATGCTTGTTGAAAAAAATTAAAAATAAATTAACTTATCTTTATCAGTGTTCAGCCAGGCATTCAAAATGTTGCAATATTTTGCATAATAAATTCTTTAGGCTCACAAGATCCTGCCACCATAAATTTATAAAGTCTTCCTTTGTTTCTTTAATAACAGTAAGTTGGAGAGTAATTATGTCCCTATGTGACAACACTTTTATACTACTCTTTTACTTTGGTCCAAACTCATTGAGTAAGTACAGTTATTAAAATTGCCTTGCATAGTTGTGAAGACCACTGAGTCAAAGTTGTTGTCAACAAAAGAATTTAAGGATGTTTTTCTTAACCAGACTTGCGGAGGTATTTAAAAAGTTTTACTTTTCACCAATTTTCCCCTTCTGTATACTCATTAGTAGCTGAACAGTGTGTTGTAGCATTTGCTGACTTTATGTGGAGCACTTTGACAGTGTTGCACAGACACAACTCAGCTGCCCAGTAGGGGCTGCTATGACCTAAGCTCAGAAATTGGAGAGAGTACTTTTTAGGTGGTGACTACAGCTGCCTAATTCTTGCTTCATTAATGGTTTGCTTTTTTAACCTACTCATCAGGATCTTTGTGATACTCTTGTATTCACGTTCTAAGACTCTCAAATATATAGCCTGGAGGTTGTAAGGAAGAGTATTTAAATAAAAATATATTTTGTCATTCATTGACTCACATTGGCCATCTTTACACCTCTCTAGGTTTGATTCCTGTTGTAAGATAGCTGGCACTGGAGCAATTTCGAGTGATGTTAGCATTGATCTGCCTTCACTGAAAAACAAAATGTTTCATTTTTCTCTCTTTCTTGGCACTGCCACTGGATAGGGCTGCCCTCTCTTCACTAGCAATACGCCCGCCCTCAAATACTTTGTGATACCTGAAACAGTAAAAAAGTTTATCTAGCACTAGTCAAGATAAACTGAAACTGGCGTACATCAAGAGCCATTGACACCAGTGTAAGAAGATGATTCAGGGGCCATATCTTATGACTACATATTGGCTATAAAAACAATAATAAGACAAAATACTTGCTACCCAGTGGATTCAGGAAATCTTTGGCACAATACCGCAGACCTAAAGTGCTGCAAGTCTTTACTGTGCTAAGATTGCCCACAGTATTTCTTGAGAATTATAGTTATTGGTAGAGAGGGTTACCTCCAGCCATTAATGCCATCCACCCAAATTCCTGCCTGAGTGAAGAAAATGAGTACATAAAACCTCAAACTGCAGTAAAATAAAATGAAAATAAAAATTTTTCTTTTCCAGTCAGTGGCTGAATGTGAAATAATTCCACCCTTCTCCCTCTCCTCAGGCTTTTTAAAAGCTTAGAAATCTTTAAATCTTTAAGGAAAGGTGCAGAGTACTTTTTGACCTCATAGCAGTTCATGGGTTAATTATATCTTCAGCGGTTTCAAGGACTGATAAAATAAAAGGATAGAGAAATAAGATTTTCAGCTTTGTAAAATTTAAGTTGCAAGCAAGGTTTTTGCATCTTCCAACTACTTGCCTTTTGAGGTGATACTTTTCAAATATTAAATAATTTAAAAGTGTGTGTCTCAGAGACATATTAAATTATACTAAAAATTGTGTATCAGGCCTCCTGTTGATGACAGACCTGAACTAGGGTGGTGTGAGAAATGAAAGATGGGCCAGACGCTAGAATTGTTAGGTTTGGTAAGACTTGGCAGTTGATTTGATATAGAGGGAGAGGGAAGAGTAAAAAATATTAATAATAATTTACATAATACTTAATAAGTGACATAGCACTTTAAGGTTTATAAAAGCTTTACATATATTCTTTAATTTGAACCTTACAACTCTTTCATGTAGAGACTACAGGTATTACCCCCATTTTACAGATAAAGAAATTGAGACTGGGGAAGCTAAGTGAATTATTCATAATCACACACCTATTAAGTGTCAGAAGTAGGGGTTTAATTTCCACATCTGGAATTCTATCTACTGTAAGCTCCTTGAGTATAGAAATTGATTCATTCTTTGTATTTGTAACCCTCATGCCTAGCACAATTCCTGGCATATAGTAAGCACTTAAGAAATATTTGTTGATTGATTTATTACACCAAACTGCTTCTCAAGGATGATTCCAGCAAAGTCCGGTAACAGGTAGAATGGAGATGCTCTCAACAGAAATAGGAAAGTCTGAAGAAGTAAAAGGGTTGGAGAGAAATCTAACTAGTTCTATTTTGGACTTGTGTTTGAGATGTCAATACAGCAAGAGTTCTTAGATATTTTTTGTGTCATGTACTCCTTTGGCAGTCTGAAGCCTGTGGATCCCTTCTTGGATTCTTTTAAAATTCATTTAAAAATATATAGGATTATAAAGGAAAACAATTATATTGAAATAATTATCAAAATATTTTTAAAAAATAAGTTCATAGACTCGATTTTAAAAATCCCTTCTCTCTATCCTGTGGTAGTTAGTATTTTTAAATTGTTACCTTAAAAGTATGCTTCAAAATTTACTTTTTGGAGATGTGTTTACTCCACCAACCGCCTACTATATACATTGAGAAAGGAAAAGAAGAGGCCCAGGATAGAGCTTTTGGGACACCTTGGCTTCCTAAGTGGAAGATGCACAATGATCCAGCAGAGGAGTCTGAGAAGGAGTAGTAAGAAGAAAACCAAGAGAGAGCAGTGTCACAGTAGTCAAGGAACAAGAGAATATCCAGGAAGGGGGCGGCTGACAGCATTAGAAGCTGCAGAGATAACAAACAGAAGTAGTACTGAGAAAAGACACTTGCATATATCAGAGACTGTTGTTGACCTTTAAAGAGCAGTTTGTGCTGTAGTGGTATCAGAAGAGGGTGAGAATCTCACCATTTTCCTTAACCTTTTAAATTATAGTACTGAATTGCTGACAATGCCCTGCATGTTTTCAATTATGTGTACTCTCCAGTATATTTGGTAAGTGCCCTCTATCATATGGTGTTTGGGTCTGTGCCCAGTTTCAGAACATCTTTTAGACTGAGCAAAGCATGCCTTTTAAAGTCTGTTAACATGGTAAGTTCTTCCACCAAAGTCCTACTCTGGTTTGTGGCTTGGAGGTGACTCTGGGTTCTTGAAGGCTATACCAGTGGAGCACAAATTCTTTCCAAGTTGCAAAAGGCTTTGCAAAGAACAGGCCTCGAAGATGAAGATCTATTGTCTGAAAACTATACTTAGTTCAAGAAAGTTTATCACTAAGTTAGCCTCAGGGTGATCACTTATATTTGTTTTGCCAAAACAAATCTCAGAGATCATCTACCAAGATATCCGTGCCAAAATTTTTTAATTTTATGTAATCAAAATTGACTCTTTGCTCTTTAGTAAATCTGTTAAGATTGGTTGTAGTCTGCCTTGTTAGAAGGATTGCTCACCTGAATGAAATTCTGGATCTTTGGAATATTTAAGTAATATACTAGCTTGTTCTACACTGAGTTCAGTTTTATTGCCTCCTTGTTTCATGAATGTTACTCCGGGTTCTTGAAGAGTATGCTTGTGGAACACAGACTCTCTCCAGATTTAGTATTCTGGAAAGGCTTTGAGTGTTGTTCCAGCAACAGACTATTATCTGCTATTTGGAGATCAGCCTAGATGAGTATAGGGAACTCATGAACCAAAGGGAAATAGAAAATGGGCTTGCTCCTGTATGATCCCCTTATGATTCTGTAGGTACAGTGCCAGAGTGACAGAATTTATAAATAGTAACTATTGGGACTCTAGAAGTTAGGTCCTGGTACAGTGACATATAGGAATGAAATTATATGTGTGTCCATTCTTACTATTGACATTGAAAAACAGGAAAAATTAATAATAGACAAGCCATAAACATAGGTTATCATCATGTTCTAAGGAAGTTTAACTAATGCAAATCATTCACCATGACAAGGAGACCAAAAGGACTTTTGAAAACTATAAACGGATGATCTTCTCGGAGTAGGGAGGAGTTAAGCAGCCAAGTACAGCCTTGGTTTACAAGATAAATTTGTTTATAAAATCTTACCAGGGTAATGGTGAAAGATTATGAATGTCATCGCCTCATGAAATGCCAAGAAATAGTTTATATAAAGCTTATTGGTGAGAGACCTAATAAAGCCAGATAATCCGGAGATCATTTCAGGTAGAAACGGGGAGGAGGATAGCCAAGAAGTGAAAAATGGAAGAAATCTGTCAAGATTTCCATAGCAAAATCTTTTCTCTATCAGTTATTGTAGAACCTTCACATTTGGACTCTTATTATCGTAATTCCTTACAGTGCTTCATGAGGAAGTAAAAATGATACTAAAAAGATACAGAGAAAGGCTAGACTAGCCATGTATGCCCAGAAGAGGTCTGTGCTGGAAGCAGCGCAGTTCTGAGGGCATTGAGGAGTCAGATCTCAAAATAATCTGAAAGGAGACAAATGCTTGGAAAAACATCACGAACTTCTGATTATTGTTTTCAAAGAGCATCCGGAAACTGTCAGCTACTAACCTGTATGTTAACTTTTCTATCTCTAAAAACCTTGATGAGAAAAATCTACACCATGCAGAGGTGCTGCTGATTAAGACACGAGAACTGTGAACATGGGGGCTTTCACAAACAGTATTTTACCTCAGAGCACGTTTTTACAGTCACACCTTTGACTGAAGGGTGCAGTGACTACAAGAGCCCATTGTGCTTGTTGTTTTGTTACTGTTGTCTTTTCAGATGTTTTAGTCATATCTTATTCTTTGTGACCCAGTTTGGGGTTTTCTTGGAAAGAGACTGTGGTGGTTTGCTATTTTCTTCTCCAGCCTGTTTTACAGATGAGGAAACTGAGGCAAACAGGATTAAGTGACTTGCCCAGGGTCACACAGCTAGTAAGTGTCTGAGGCTGGATTTGAACTCGGGTCCTCCTGACTCCAGGCCTAATGCTCTACCCGCTGTGCCACCTCGCTACCTTATTGTTCGTTTACCATAAAACAGTGTATTTCATTCAATAAACTGACTCCTTGAAAACTCTTTTAACAAATTATTGCTTATACATATGTTAAAATCATAAAAGATGGCTTCAAAGATGTAACAGCAGAGATAACTTTGATCCTCTGAGTGCTAATATCCTGTGAAGCAAAAAATAGGGAGTTAAGTGCTTTCCAAAGCTGTTTGCCATTGTTTTGGAGGATGCTGAATACAGCCTAAATGGAAGCTGGAACTCCTATAAATGGTGATATCTTCCAGATGATATTCTGTGGATCACGTCAATCTCTAGAACACAGCAGAGGCCACACTGGAAAAACAAAATGAAGAATCCCTTTTATACAAACTATGATATTCATTCGGGTGGACAGCCCATAGTACTGTTGCCTCTGTATATTTGACAGACACTGCAGTTGGACAAATAATTGGGCTCAGAATTTGTTAGAGGAGATGTATGGAGCGGACTTGCCTATGGGAAGTTACGAGGGACTTGGAATGACCCCAAGCTTTTCTCTGAAACAAAGGCTCACTGAAAATCATTATTCTTCTGGTGATACTACATGTTTGTTGGGAATTAGGGTCGACTTGTCAAAAGGCAATGAAGAACCATGTGGTAAGTGTGAGTACGCTGCAGCCTGTTATAAATGCAGAATTGTACAAGAAGGACGTATCAGTACAGACATGTATAACCAGAAAGAGATTCTTTGAGAGATAGCTGATGGCCAACACACATACTCTAGTCACATATATGCAATATCAAGAAACCTAGGATGTCCTCCAGCCTGTTAGATGAAGTCCCCTGTGAGGGATTTATGGGAGGACATAAACCAATCGCATGGAATGAGAAGGTGTGGAGGGACCTTGCTCTGAACCAGCTATTATCTGAATCATTGGAGATAGTACCATTAATGAAATCTTAGATGGATCAGAGCATGCTGTCATGAACTTAAAATTGAACAAAATTCTCTACCATATAACTTAGTTAAGTGGGAATTATTTTGGTTGTGAGTGGTCGCACACTAAATAGACAACTTTATGGCCATTTTTAAACATGAACATTTCATGTCCTTCAAAAGAAAATGATGATAAAAATTATTTAGACTTTATCCTCCAAGCTGCCATGTGGATTAACTTGATTAATCTGGAAAATTATGTATTAAAAAGTTGTACTAAATGCTTAACAAATATTAGAACAAACTGAATGAAAATTAAATTGCATTAAAGGGACAAAATTAGGAAGAGACCTTAGAGATCATCTATTTCAATGTTTTCATTTCATAAACACAGATCATGGATGCTAAGTGACTTGCTCAAGATTACATAGTAGTAGGACCAGTATTTGAACCCCATGCCTCTGGATTTGCATCTCACATTTTTTGACATTGAACTCTGTTGCACAAATTTTGTTCAAGTTTGCCAGAAGATCATTCAGCTAGCCTGAATCTTTGAGAATTGAATATTGATGGCAAAAAAAGGTTTATTTTCCACTCTTATCTCTGAAGTCCTCAAATCTGTTTTAATTATCTCAAAAATGAATACAATGGTAGATTTTCTAAGTTCCTGGCCTACTACTAAGCTAAGTTTGTCATCCTAAAGCCTTTAAACAAGACCCAGATATGTGTTGTATTCATTGCCTAATCAATCACGGCTTACACAATTTGTGGGACAAAAAACTAAACCCAAAATTAAACTCAGAGGCTACTCAAGTAGAGAGTAGAAAGTAATTTTATTACGATCCTGTGGGAAAGAGCGGTCTCCGAACCAATAGGAAATGGGTAGGGAGAGGTGGGGCCCAGAGGGCAGAACCCAGCCTTATACCCTTATACTCTAACATAAACAAGTGCCCACCCCACCACTGACCTTTTACTCTCATTGGTGGAGTTCAGGCTTACAATCTAAATGCGGAAATCTACTACCCCAGGTACGACTTAGCCAATACCAAACTCTTAAAGACACTTTTTTCCTTATTTGGCGAGGACATGGTTCAGGTGATTTTTTTGTAACTTGAAATTTAGGCCTAGCTGTCAATCAGAAGCCCCGAGCCATGCTGAAAGGTCCCCACCCCCATTCATTCCACTTAACTCACAGAAAGACCGAGATCCAGATTCCACGAGAGGGCTTCACCAAGCCAATCAACATGCATTGCATGCTTGTTTTGTGTTGCATTCAGATGCCACACTACTGTCAAAAAGACCTTTCTGTTAAGAATCTAAAGTGATCCATGTGTACCACTCAGAGCTGGAGAGTCATACTCTCAGAGTTGAAGCTACCCCTGAGGACTAGTACTGTTTTCATTTGATTTTTACTTTTGCTCTTTTTAAAAAGAGTGTTTTACTGAAGGACTAATCAGTAACAAGTACCCTTTTTTTAATTTTGTGTTTATTGAATGAATTTCTTTAGATCATGGGTATAATGTTTCATAAGTTATTAATCATTAATACTCAAGTCATCTATTTTTCAGGACATGTATATTGTGGGATGTGAGAAACACGATTTTGGGGATCACTGGACTTCCCCAAATTGTGAGAACATGCAGCTTTGGGGATCATTGGACTTCCTAGGCAGGGCCAAAGTCCTGAGGAAGAACCCTGTGATAATCCCTAGGGAAGGCTGTACAGACCACAGGACTCCCAGAGGAAGTGGTAGCTCCCCCTTAATCTGTAGGGATCACAGGGCCTCCTGGGGGTCAGACCCTAAGGAGGACCCAAGTGATGGCCCCTTAGGATGGCAGTAAGATCAGAAGGCTCCCGAGACAGGGCCAGAAGTCCCAAGAGATGTCCCCTTAAGAAAGCTGCGCAGACCACAGGGTTCCCCAAGGGAATCCGGAGTGGTAGCCTTCCACACTGTGGTGGGGATCACAGGATATCCCAAGACAAGATCTGGGAGTAAGCCCGGTGAGCTTTTGCTGCCTATTGCTTCCCTTAGGAAGATCCATGTGATTTGCCCATTCGCACCCAAAGAACTCAAGACCAGAGTGGGCAGAGGAAAGCATTTTATTAGAGTGGGTGTAGTGCTCACGGGAACACTCACGCTGATACAGCTGCAGGAGCAGGGGGGGGGGGGGGGGGGGGGGGTAATCATTCCCTCCACTCCTGCTAGAGTTATGGTTAGTTTACGGTCTTTGTTTTTTACATAGTTTTCCTAGGTTATACAGTTTGTATAGGTAGGATAATAAGGATACAGAAGCAAAAGTGAAGTTAATTAGATTTTCCTTGTCTTAGTTTAGGATTAAACTATATTCTTTTACTTCCTCTACTTTCCCTCCTTAACATATGCAAATTATGCAAATCAGTCCTGGATTCTTGACCAAGACCAGACCCGAGATAACCTTGAACTGGTTTAAGTGGGTTTGGCCTCTCTAATTCCCCAGACTGCCTTCTCAAAAAGCATGCCCATGCAGACAAGCCTCTGACCTCTCACCTGACCAACCTTGAGGCCTGGTCTCTGCTCAAGCTGGGGTGGGGGAGAGCGGGGAAGCACACCTTTAGTTCTGTGGAAACAAAACTCCTCCTCCCATTTCTTACATGGGAAAAGTCACATTTTGACATTTCTATACCTGCTTTAAAACTTCATATTTAGTTGAGGATATTCTATCATCTAACAAACCAATTTACATAATATGTAAAAGAGCTGCAGTATTCTTCCTAATGTGGAAATTTGTATTTTGACAGAACCATGTTTCCAAAGGGCTAAATGTTTCACAGCAGTGGTAAAGAGGGTTGCTGAGAGTCTTAGATGGGAATTTTCTGTTGTTTGTTGCTGAAAGGTGTTCAGAACGATGATTTAAAAAAAAAGTAAGTGGGATGCTGACCAGTGGTTGGCAGGAGGTCTGGTTCTTTGGCACTTTATATCTTTAAGATCTGTTCTCTTTTACCCTTTGCTGCTAAAAATCTTGTCAGTCTTTAAGAGAAATCATTTCCCAGAAAACAATTTTCATACTGGCACAGTATCAGTGTCTTTCAATATTTTAATAGTCCTATATGGAGGTTTAACAATGGTAAGCCTCTTCTGTGTATGAAAAATTAAGATGATTTTGATATAAATATAAATATTTGTTGATTTGACTCACTATGAATAATTGTGTTTCTGAGTTATTTGATGTTAAATTGAGTGCTATAGTATCCATAGTAGGATCACTTTTTGAAGAAGTGTGAAAAGTAGTTATTGAGGATTAAAAAATTCCTATGGGGAATGAGTTGTTATTTAGCATAGATAAGAAGGAAATAATATAAATAGAATTGTGGAGTGTTATATATTTGACTCAAAGGGTGTAGAATATAAACTTTTAAGTTTTTATTTCAAAATTGTTGTTAACAAGTTAATGTAAAAGTGAAAGAAGGAAGCCTCAAGAAATCTGGGCAGCAGGTTTTAAATAACATGAGGAAAACATTTTTATTTTGCACCGGAAGGAAGTTGACCATTAAGAAGGACTTGAATTTCTTTGTCTAAATCCAAGGGCTTTAACCTTTTTTTGTGTCATGAACTCCCTTTGACAGCCTGCTGAAGCCTGTGGATCCCTTCTCCAAATAGTTTTTTAACACATAAAATAAAATACATTGGATTACAAAGGAAACCAATTACATTGAAATACAGTTTTTAAAATATTTTTTAAAAAATTCACTAACCCAGTTTAAAAGCTCTGAACTTAAGTAAATTCTGTGATAAGAAGCGTTTCCAAATTGCTACTTTAAAGTGTGCTTCAAAATTTACTTTTTGGAGAAGACTTGTATATTTATATACATATGTTTGTGTGTGTGTGTGTGTGTGTGTGTGCGCGTGTGTGCATGTGGTGGGGAGAGAAAGGGGACAGACAGAGAATTATAGTTATTTGTGTCTACATTACTAGCCATAAAAAGTTAGTATTTTGTTTCAAAGGCTAGTGTTAAAGTTTTTTTTTTTAAAGAATTAAGTCTGTTAAATATCTAGTATATGGTAGAATTTGATGCTTGGTGAGGCTATGCTAAAAATGAAGAATTATATTTAAATATACCTTAGAGTAAGTACATCAAAGAATTATTTACAACTATTACTTGTATAACATTGCTTCAGATGATGTTTTTTTTTTTAAAAATTCTTAGTACCAAGGCCTGCCTAGTTTAATCTTATTGACACTTCCCTGATGATATTAATTTTAGCGATTTAGTATTTGGAGTGGGAATGATGTACCTCTAGGAGCCAAAATTAGTTCTCTGGGCTCTTAATGAGAAAATAACTGGGTACCTATATATAGTCTACATTGTTTTTTATTCTGTTATCTGATGTGATAATTACATAGTGTATGCACAATAAATACTAATCTACATCTGCCCCCAGCTCTTTGATCTATCCACATCTCTCAACTACCCCTGCTTTTTAAAATCAAAATAGATCTAGAATATATGTGAAAGAATAGGATATAGAAGTATATTACAGTGATAGTGTTGTGTCTCTGATAAGGACAGTAACCTACATTATGTCATTCTCTTAGTAATTTTTACATTTATTTGGAATTTTAAATTCTAGACTTTATAAAACATTTGTAATTTTACCAGAAGTAACCTACTACTTGGTTCTGCATAATAACATTGGATTGTGGAGCAACCAAAGTATTAAAGATAGAGTACAGTTTTGTTTAGTCCCTTTTTAAATTGACCTTTTTTCTTTCTAATGTTTGTTTAAAAACTTGCTCCTTGAAAATCTGGCTTCTTGTTCTTGACCTTTCAATCAAGTCCCAAGTGTGTTTTGTAATATCTTTCAGTTGCTATAGAAATAACTGTCAGAAGTTCTGCCATTTGCTGGAAGAGCACTAGGTAGAGAAAATGATGGGAAGGAAGAAGTCCCTCTGGCTGTTATTTAATGCATTTATTTAATGTACTGATAGTTATGTTGTTTGGATTTATAGAGCTGTTTATGTTTTTTGAAATAGATAATGTAGAAGCCCAGAAATCATATATAAAATAATAATTTTGTCTGAATCTTCCTACTGGTTAGAAAATTTTCCATTTTATTTAGTTTTGGGTAGTAAGCTAGCACATTTTTTCTAAAAAGTTTTCTGGCTTTTTTAGGGGGGAGTTGAGAGAATAAATAATTTTTAGAATTAGAGGATGTTGACTTTTCCTTGCATTTTTATTGAGTATAACAAATTCACTTCATATATGTAAATTCTTTCTGGCTAGTTTTTAGCAGCTAACTCTAGTTATACCATCAGATAACCAAAGAAGAAACATCCATGACTAATGATGGTTTTCTGATTATTTGCTATGCTTTATTATAATTTATAATTGCTCATTGCAAAACTCTTGAGACTGATGGCTTGTATGGCTTAGCAAGGAACTTGTGGAGCTGGAAGATCAAGAATCACGTAAGGGTTATATTTGTAGACAATTCAAAAGGGTTGTTTGTGGCACAGACTAAATAATTTGACTTTTTTGCCTATACAGCAGCCTCAAGTACCTCAGGCCTAAAGGTTCCCTTTGTCTTCGAAATAGAAGAATTTTATTTAGAACTAAGAGCAAACCTCATTTCATAGGAACCCTTATGTCAGATAATAATTGTTTGTAAAACATATATACCTCCCACAAAACCTAAAACTGCCAGACTCACATGTTGAAACATTAAGGCTTATCTTCTCTCCCTTGATAAGCAATATAAATTTTAGGACTTTGAAATTAGAAAGACAAGTAGTATTCAATTAAGAGCCCGAAAGTTATATAGAGTATGTAGCTGGTGATCAGATTGCTTAATTATCCATGATCAATCAAAACAGGTGTCTTGCTGCAATCTGAATTGAATGACACGCTGAGAAAAATGTATATTTCTTTCTGGCCCCATTCAGTTTTCTCCATATCTAACTTTTCCAAAATTCTGTCCACCTCCTTAACTTCTTTTTGGTTTATTTTGTGGTTAGATCTATCTAATTCTGGGAGGTCAAGGTTGAGGTCCTCCACTAGTATAGTTTTGCTGTCTTTTTCTTTCTGTAACTCAGTTAACTTCTCTAAGAATTTGGATGCTATACCACTTGATGCATATGTGTTTAATAATGATATTACCTCATTGTCTATGGTACCTTTTAGCAGGATGTTGTTTCCTTCCTTATCTCTTTTAATTAGATCTGTTTTTGCTTTTGTTTTGTCTGAGATCAGGATTGCTACCCCTGCTCTTTTTACTTCAGGTGAAGCATAATATATTCTACTCCAGCCTTTTACCTTTACTCTGTGTGTATACCTCTGCTTCAAATGTGTTTTTTGTGAACAACAGATTGTAGGTTTATGGTTTTTAGTCCACTCTGCTATCCACTCTCATTTTATGGGAGAGTTCATCCATTCACATTCACAGTTGTGATTACTAACCGTGTCTTTCTCTCCATCCTATTTTCCCCTTTGTTTATGCTTTTCTCTCTCTTTTCTCCCCTTCCCTCCACACTAGTGTTTTGCTACTGACCACCACCTCCCTCAGTCTGCCCTCCCTTCTATCCACACCCTCTCTTTTCTTTCTCCTTTCCCCTCCTACTTCCTATAGGGTAAGTTAGATTTCTGTACCTGACTGAGTGTGTTATTCCCTCTTTGAGCCAAATCTGATGAAAGGTTCAAACAATGCTGTTCTCCCTTCCTTCTTTCCCTCACTGTAAAAGGTCTTTGCATTTCTTCTTGTGATGTAATTTACCTGTTTTTGCCTCCTCTTTTCCTCTTCTCCCAGTACAATCCCTTTTTTTCCACCTCTTAATTCTTTATCATCACCTCAGTTCATTATCATCAGCTCATACCCACACCCTCTATGTATACCCCTTCTGAATGTAAAGATACAGTTCTCAAAAGTTACAAGTATCCTATATAGGAATTTAGAACAGTTTAACCTTATTGAATATCATGGATTTTTTTTTCCTTTGCTGTTTACCTTTTTATGCTTCTCTTGAGTCTTATATTTGAAGATTGAATTTTCTGTTCAGCTCTGGTTTTTTCATCAGGAAAGTTTGGAAGTTCCCTATTTTATTGGATGTCCATCTCCTCTCTTGAAAGAGTATGCTCCATTTTGCTGGGTAATTGATTCTTGGTTGTAATCCAAGATCTTTGCCTTCCAGAATATCATATTCCAAGACTTGTAGTCCTTTAATGTAGAAGCTGCTAGGTCCTGCGTAATCCTGACTGTGGTTCCATAATATTTAAATTGTTTCATTCTGGCTTCTTGCTGTATTTTCTCCTTGAACTGATAGTTCTGGAATGTGGCTGAAATATTCCTTGGAGTCTTCATTTTGGGATCTCTTTCAGGAGGTGATTGATGAATTCTTTTAATGACTATTTTACCCTCTGGTTCTAGGACCTCAGGGTAGTTTTTCTTGATAATTTCTTTAAAGATGGTGTCTAGGCTTTTTTTTTTTTTTGATCATGGGTTTCAGGTTGACCAATAATTCTTAAATTAACTCTCCTGTATCTGTTTTCCAAGTCAGTTCTTTTTCCAATGAGATATTTTACATTTTCTTCTATTTTTTCATTCTTTTGATTTTGTTTGACTGATTCTTGATGTCTCATAGAGTCATCAGTTTCCACTTAACCAATTCTAATTTTTAAGGAATTGTTTTCTTCAATTAGCTCTTGTACTTCCTTTTCCATTTGGCCAATTATGCTTTTTAAGGAGTTCTCTTCAGTGAATTTTTGTACCTCCTTTTCCATTTGGCCATTTCTACTTTTTTAAGGAGTTATTTCCTTCAGTCAGTTTTTGTCCTTCCTTTTCCATGTCATTGACTCTCTTCCCTGCCTTTCATTTCTTTTCCCAGTTTTTCTTCTACCTCTTCCATTTGACTTTTAAAATCCTTCTTGAGCTCTTCCAAGAAGGTTTTTTGGGCTTGAGACCAATTCATATTCCTCTTCAAGGTTGTGGATGTAGGTATATTGACAATGTTGTTCTCTTCTGAGTTTGTGTTTTGATCTTCCCTGTCTCCATAGAAACAGTCTTTGGTCAGTGTTCTTTTTTGCTATTTGCTCATCTTGTTTGCGTATTTCCTGGCTTTTAAAGTTGAACTCTGCTTCTGGGGCACAGGGATCAGTCTTCCAAGCTTCTTGTGCTGAAGGCCAAGGGCCTAGTCACTGTCCTTGTGTGCTGGGGCCTCAGGTGCTGGCAGCTGGAGGCTGTAGGGGTTTGGCAGCTTACCTGGTGCTAAGTCGGAGTTTTAGTGGTGGCATCTGGCATATACTAAGGCCAGGTGGGATTTTTCTGCATTTCCCTGGGGCTACACTGAAGTACATGGGGGTGCAGCCACTGGAGGATGCCTTCTTGCCCTGGGCTATGCTAGAGCCATGAAGATCTGCCTGCCTGCATGGGGCTGAGTCAGAGCACAGGGAGGTCCAACCACTGGAGGACACCTGCCACCAGGGGCTTTGCTGAAGCACTGGAAGGTCTGCTGCTAGAGGATGCCTGCCTAACCAGGGCTGTACCGGCACATGTGATGATTTTCCTAGCTGGAGTCTGTGGGTTCCGTTGGCTATGCTGGGGCAGGTGGGGGTCCTGGTGTTGGCATTTGCCTCCTCCACCTCCCTGGTGCTCAGGATCTCCTGCTGTTTTGCTGAGGTGGGGCTTGTTGCTGACTTGCTGGGATGCTTCCCTTCCTGGAATGTACTCACTTTTTACCCAAGTGAGATGAACCCATCCTCCAAGTTTCCTCAGTTAAAAGACTGCTTCACCCGTCTTTCTGCTGGCTCCTGTGTTCCAGGGTTTTTCCTAAGGTGCTATTTTCTGTTTTTTTGGTTTTTTTTTTTTCTGGAGGTCAATAAAGGAGTGTGACAGCGACTTACTGCTTATTCCGCCATCTTGGCTCCTGGAAGTCTCAAGCCCATTTCTACTTTCATAGCATCTCTTGTATGTGCCCATTTCTCTCCTCTGACATTGGAGCCATCTTGGTGAGGTCCCTTATCACCTCAAAACTGGACTATTGCAGTAGGCTGCTAGTTGATCTCCCTTTATCTCTCCCCACTCTAATCCATCCTTTACTTAGCTCTTAAATTGACCTTCCTAAAATGCAAGTCCGACCACACAAACACCCTCCCTCCCTCAATAAACTCCACTAGTTCCTTGTTATCTCCAGGATCAAATATAAAATCCTCTGTCTTTAAGGCCCTTTGTGACCTAGCTCCATCCTACCTTTGCAGCCCTCTTACATCTTCTTTCCTTTCAGTGACACTGGCTTCCTTGCAAGAAACACTCCATCTCCTGACTCTAGTATTTTATTTTCACTGGCTCTCCTCCATGCTTGGAGTGCTTTTCCTTTTCATCTCTGCCTCCTAGTTTCCCTGGCTTCCTTCAGGTATTAAAGTTCCACCTTCTGCAAGAAACCTTTCCTTGCTCTCCTTAATGCTAATGACTTTTCCCTGTGATTACTCCCAATTTATCCTGTATGTATCTTATTTGTTTGTAGTTGTTTGAATGTTGTGCCCTCCATTAAACTGTGAGCTTCTTGAAAACAGGGTTTCTTTAGTAGAGCATTTAAGTAGTCTTTATGAGTGGTGTCAGTGACGGTTTCATAAAGAAGGTCATATTTATTTGAAGACAACTGTTATGTCCTCACCTTCTCTTCCCCAGGCTAAATATTTCCAGTTATTTTAACTGTTTAGAGGCCTTGTGAAGTAATGGCTAGAGGGCCAGTTTTGGAGTTAGGAAGAACTAGATTCAAATTCTTCTGCTTATGCATACAAGCACATACCAGCCATGTGTAGAAAGAAGGAAAGAAGAAATTGAAGGAAGGAGGGAGGAAACAGGCATTTATTAGTTTCCTACTTTGTGCTGGGCACTGTGCTAAATGCTTTACAAATATCTCATTCAATTCTCATAACATCTCTGAAGGGTAGAGATTATCATCTTCACTCCCATTTTACAGCTGAGGAAATTGAAGCAAAAAAAAAAAGTTAGATGCTTTGCCCAGAATCACATGGCCAAGAAATATCTGAGGCTGGATTTGAACTCAGGTTTTCCTGACTCCTGACCCAGCCCTCTATCCACATAGTCACCTACCTGTCTAGGATGCAAGGGATTCCACAGTAGAAGACAATATAAAGTTGAATTAACTATTCAGAGTCCAGTTTGGGAAGGGAGGGAAGGTATAGTTAGAGCATTGATATCAATTGTCAGAAAGCACTGAAGGGTGGAGGGACTGGTGTTCATGGTGAGGGTGGAAAAATACATTTAGAAGGATTATAGCACAGGAAGAAATCGAATGGTAGAGATTATGGTCAGAGAGGAATTTCAGAATTTTTGATCACATAAATAGAATGCTCATGGGCAATGGTTTGGTCAAGCGTCTGACTTTCCCTGTGTGTGATTGAGGTGTAATAAAGATGTAGGTTTTAGAGATTGAGGAAGTTAATAAAATTGTGAAGGCTTTTGTCAACTAATGGGTAATTTCCTTCTGTAACCTCTTAATAGATCTCTGCCTCTAGTCTTTCTCGGCTCTAATCCGTTCTATATGTTGTTACCAGGTTAATGTTTCTAAAATATGAAATATGTGTTTGTTACTTCCTTGCTGAAAAACCTGGAATGCCTTCCTACTCCATCCTTGATTATCTGTCCACCAAGATCTCCCTCTGTACCTGATCGTTCACTGTTGAGCTCTTTAATGTTCCTGAACACCATTCTTCATCTTCAAGACTTTACTTTTGCTTTTCCTTCTCTCCTCCACAGCTATCCCTTAAACTCCCCAAAGTTGGAATGTTCTCTCTGTGTGTTTCGATCTCAGTTCAAGCCCTCTCTCAACTGTGGTAAAATGATACCTTCCCTTCTCTGAATTCTCATAATAATTATTGTCTTTATGCCTGACTTTGATACAGTGATAGGCTGTCTTATCTGACAGTTTATCTGACTGATTTCTGTCTGTATGGCTCTTCTCACTAGTGATATTCTGAGCAGTAATTGTTGCTTTAGCCACAAAAGGCGTGTCCCTCCAATTAAACACTGAGAGGAAAGGAGGGAAAAAAAAAACCCTGTAACAAATAAGCATAGTCAAACAAAACAAGTTACATTACCTCTCTGTCAGGAGATGGACAACATGCTTCATCATAGGTTCTCTGGAGAGACGGTTGATAATATATTTGAACAGAGTTCTTAAGTCCTTCGGAGTTGTTTATCTTTTAAATATTGTCTTGAAAAGCTCATTATCCTAAATCTGCCCACTTTACTTTGCATCAGTTCTCTGAAATCTTCTTTTTCATCATTTCTTACAGTACGGTAATATTCTGTTACATTCTTATACCCCAGTTTGTTCAGCCATTCCCCAATTGATGAATTCTTCTCCCCTTCTAAATCCTCCTCTTCCACCCCAGCCCCACCCCCTATCTTAGATTCTGGTTCTTTTCTTTTTTCCTTTTTAATACCTCCTTCAGGATCAAACAAGAAGTTTGTTTTCCTTGTCTCTAGTCTTTCCTAATTGAAATTTTTTTTTCTGTATGGATTCCATTACTTTTCTAAGAAACTCAGTGTGTCAAAGAATTCTAGATGCCAGAATTATGACAATTATGTGGGAAGAGGAAGGGTACAATGAGATGCTGTGTCTGAAATAATTCTTTTTTATATAATCATGTAGTGACTCCAGAGAAAGTGTCTTTGAAATAATCAGTCTCAAAGGAAATATGACTTAAATAATACAGGGGTATAGAAGCATTTATTAGAGGAATTTTTTTAAGCCATAATTGAAAATCTGAAAAAGTCAGCATATTCATAAACCTACACATCTGTGACTGAATTAACATTATTCTTTCCTCCTGGTTGTGACTTATTTGATAAAAACTCTAGCCTCATTGGTATACACTCTCTGCCATTTTTGATAGAATAGTCTTTTCTACCTAGATTCTCTACAAAACCTTGTAAAGACTTTCTTTTATTTTGGGCACCTCTAGATTTTATCATCTGGCATTCAGGCTTCCTCTTTTACCCTCAGTTCTATGATGGATTCCCCACTTACTGCTTTGTGTGTTCTCCGGTACTTCAGGGTTTGTGGTCTTATTGATGCTGGTGTGCCCTCTGGTGATGCACAGCACTTACCCGTTCTTACTCATCTTGCTCAGCATTTGTCCATGTTGAGAATATCCTCTCAACAGTTCACCATAAGTGTGCTCCCCACTGTGCTGAGAGCCTTTCTCAAGTTCTCTTAACATTATGAGGCTACCATTGAGAGCATGTGGGGGCCAAGAGTTATACCATGCCCTCATCATATGACCAACCCAGGTTTTTTTATTTTTATTTTTATATTTCTTTGGCAAAATCCTTTAAACTGCCTCTCCTTCATAGTTTCTTGTTTATAATGTATAATGTTTATAATGTCTGCTCATGACCACCATGCACCTCTCCATTGCCTTTTTAATAATTGTCAGCTTAATTTCTTCAGAGTTATTCTGTGATTTGTAGCCATTCAATATCATCAAAACAAAATTAGTATCAAAAAAAGACTTTTATTCCAAGGAGAAAATTGGGATCTTTAAAATAAGTTTGTGATTTTGCAAGGCATTCCAGATCTTCCCCTCCTGTTCAATTTTGGATCCAATTGTCCTTTTGATGAGATTTCTCACCCATGAAAAATTATATAAACTGATGCAAATAACTACAGCAAGGCAAATAGAAATAGCAACAAAGCATTCCAAACTGCATGCCGAGAAATTGTAACGACAAGCTTGACCCTAGAGATGAGGTATGAGAATGCACTTCACCCCTCTTTGCAGGGAGTGAGGAGGGGGTGATTTTGAGGGTAGAATTACATATGATTTAGGATTTGATTGATTAGTTTTACTGAGCTGATTTTTTCTTTTATTGTTAAAAGGGACAAATCTCTAGGAGGGGAAAGGAAAAAGTTATGCTGGAAAATGAAGGTGATGTAGAAACAAAAGATAATAATAAAATTTTTTAAAAAGCTATGCCATAGCTAATTTTGGCTGATCCTCTGTTTATTAAAATCAAGCAAATTATAAAATAGGAAACCATGCTCCATCAAAGGTGTTTGGCAGATCCAGCACAGAGTACAAGTCACACAGTGTTGTGTAATGAATGTGTCGCAGGTCTCCTTTTTCTACCTCTTGGCAATTTGACCTACAGGAGTAAAAAAAAATCCCTAGAGTTGGTAGCTAATTTTTATGTTCTGCGTTTAGCTTTATATAGAGAATGGACTGTTTCCTGCAGTTTCTAAGTTCTTCGTTCCTCTGCTCAGGGATCCCCAACTTTGTGGCACTACTCAGCTTGGAGTTGATTTTGGGTGTAGAGATTTTAACTAACAAGTATGTGGGGGCCTAGGGATATTGAAGGGGAAATCTTACTATTCATTCACAGGCAAGAGAAATTCTGTCAGCTTTTACGAATAGCTTCTAGCCATATTTCCTTGGAAAATGCCCACTTGACAGGAAGCAAGGTGTGCCAGAAGCCACCCAGTCATGGACCTCTTCCATCATTTCAAGTGAGCCTTTTACATTCTCAGAAAATTCAGAAAGGGAGTTCTGGGTACAGCCTCCTGCCTGACACCTTCACTGTATGTAGCTCAATGCCATCTAAATTTAGTGAGTCTCTGCTAATTCTAAGATTCTCTGATTCTAGTTACTATATTACTTGTTAAATCTTAGCTGCCCTGTATCAATGAAGTCTTTCCTAGAAAGTATGCATCTATTGATACTGTTGACTAGGAGGTTTTATTTTCCTGTTCGTGTCAATTTTCTTCTTCCTGAATGTTACTTATACTGCGGTGATCTTTGCCTTGCCGACCTATAGGTTGGATCACAGTAGTGCCCCTGGAAAGACTTCCTCATAAAATTGCGTACAAGTTTTGTGGAGTATGGTGGAAGGATTCTTTGTAATTTGACCATCTGAATTCTTACCACAAAGAAGATGAACTAAAGGCTTTGGCTAAGGAGCTGAAATTAGTCTTTTGGTTTGTTTTATTTTAAGGCTATAGACATCAGAAGTTCATGATCTGGTTCTATATTTCTTGCTGTGGGCGTATACTTAGACTGGTAGATTAATAATGTGGCTTTATTAAATCAGTGGAGGGAGTAGGAAGTTTAACATGATCCAGTTTCTGGTTGGGATGGGAAAGGACCCCTCCACAGTGTGGGAGCAGAGGCTGTTGATTGTCTGCCTCAAGGAAATTCAGTATTCCCTCGTCACTGACCCCAAGAACTTAAAGCACTTTTGGACTTCTCATCATGGTTAGTGCCTAATTCTCTCTGCATTATCTTTCAATAAAGTGATCTCTTTTGTAACCTACATTCTCAGACATAAAAACTTGGATTTAGTCACTTGGAAAATAAATTCAATTCAATAAATAAGTAGAGAATATATATAAAATAATTTCAGTGGATAGAGAGAAGTGGTGACAGCTGAGGAACCCAGAAAAGCCCCATGTAAGAGATTATTTGAGATCAGTCATCCCAGGAAGTCTTTTTATAAACTTTGTAATTATTAAATTTCAACCAAATCAGTTAAATTTAATCTACCAGCAGCCCACACTGGACCCTTGTATTCAGCAGGCATGACACCCTTAAGTACTTCTGTACAAAGTTTAGTGTCCAGTCCTATGAAGTATAACAGGGGACCTAGTGGTGCAACCATCAGACTTGTGCTGACCCCTGCCAGCTGCCCTGAGGGGTAATAATATTTTTCCTCACAAACCTACTCGTGTTCCTGGAGTATGATGCTACATTAGTGATAATAAATACCATCTTTCACTTCCCCCTCCACTCTATGCTGGGCCTCCATCAATGGCCAAAACATTAGTTGCCCATATGTTCCTTAAATTTTCTGACCACATTTCCTCACATCAGCTGTAGGTCCCTAACCATATTACTCATGGTCCTTCAGGTGAAGACCTCTTTTTCTGCAATAGATCCATCACCTCCCAGACCATCAGGCAGAGAGAAAAATACACAGACCAAACCTTGGAATGGCATTTCCAGTGCTGTACCACTAGAATGATTAGCCCATTCTACTTTCTCCTGCCAAATTTTGTTATTACTAACTTGGTTACCTTGTCCCTCCAGAACATGTGCTAACTATAATACAAACTACGGTTCCCATCCTTGGTTTTTTCTATGAATAGGCAGCTTCAGTCAATTAAAATCACCTTCCTATACAACCCTGTATGTTGCCTGTTCTTCTGATGTTGACCTCCCAATCTGAATCTCTACTTCTGTAAATGGTTTTTCACTTTGATGCTGGAGCTCTAAAGAAACCCTGATACCAGCCTGGCCTAGCTCTTGGACTATTCTTGTTCTGTACCTGATTCAAACCCCTCCTGTCTTTCCAGGCCCGGTGATTGCCCTAATCGTTGTAGTGTACCTGCAGAACAAACTACATTATGGCCATTCAATCATGTAGCTCCTTGTTCCTGAGTGATTGCCGTAGCTTTCTAGTTGGTTTTGGCCTCTGGTCTCTTCTCCATGTCTTCCCTAGCAGCCTTCCTACCCTGAAAGATGCCTCCACAGTCCTGCAGCCTCCTCTGAATGGTGAGGTCCTTGAGCAAATGCTTGAACCAACCATGCTCACTTCCCTTTCAGCCTCACCCCTGAGTCGCCGGACTTCTCCACCTTCCCTCCCTCACCACCTCCTTGCTTTTCAGCTCCCTTTCATTTGTTATCTTCTTACGTTAGAATTTAAGCTTCTTGAGGGCAAGGACTATCTTAATTGTTGCTTGTATTCTTTGTATTCTCAGCATTCTCAGTACTTGGCACTGTGCCTGACACATAGTACTTAATAAATGCTTTATCTAACTATTTATTTATGAAGTGTTTTACCCCTTCCCTCAATCTTGTACATATTGCCAGGTAAATCCTCATGGGAGGGGGGTGGCAGAGTGATGGTGGGGAACTATTTTATCCATGTGTTTAGCTTGCTTGATAACTCGTAATATCTACATGTTGCTTTTTGTATTCAGCCAAAACTCTCTTGGCATTCTATGTCTTCTATAAACTATCCTTGCTTTTTTCATTCAACCTCACTTCTCATTTTTCTCCAACACAGACCATCTGTTCATGTTGGCGCAGTCAGCTATCTTCTGTATATAACATGGTAATTTCTATCTCTGTCTTTGCTTATCCCACCTTCTCCTCTACCATCCTTCCCCCAACACACCCCAGTCCCTTTAATCTGGAGTGCCCTCTCCTCCCGCAATCATCTTCCCATTCTAAATCCCTGCATCTTGAAAGATAACTTGAGAGCCATCACCTTCAAGTCCTTCTTACCACATTCTATAATATATTTTTTCCCTTCTCTAACGGCCTACATCATAATCTTCCATTGATTATACATGTAATTTTCCATTTTTCTTCAGTTGAATGTGTATGTTTCTGTGTGAATGTATACATAATCTTACATAGACTATAATTAATACAAACCAAGTTTTTCCTTTCGTAGCAGTCAGCCCAAATATTCTGCTAGGCATAGTAGAAGTTTAAGAAGCAAAAGATGAAAAAGTCCAGGAATATTAATAAAAGAAAAAAAGGACCTTTATGTACAAATAATATAGTAGCTCTTTCTTTGTGGTGGCAAAGAACTGGAAACTCTGGAAGTGCCCATCAGTTGGGAATGGCTGAATAAGTTATTTGGTTTATGAAGGTAATATGATACTACTATGCTATTAGGGATAGTTTCAGAGAAACCTGGGAAAGCTTATATGAACTGATACAAAGTGAAGTGAGAAGAACCAGGAGAACAGTTCATATAGTAACAACATTATAAAGACAAGGAAGGGAAGAAGCGTTTAGATGGCACCTGATGTTCCAGACACTGTGCTAAGCCCCTTTTATAAATATTTCATTTGATCTTCACAGCAAACCCATGAGTAGGTGTTATTATCCCCACCTTGCCATTAAGCACATGAAGCAAATAGGAGTTAAGTGACTTGCCCAGAGTCACACAGCTAGTAAGTGTCTGAGGCTAAATTTTGAACTCAGGTCTTCCCAACTGCAGGCATAGCACCCTTTCCACTACTCCACCTAGTTGCTTCAACTTTGAAACAAAAAAACTTCAAAAACTCGAGAATTCTCCTAGATACAGTGACCAACCACTGTTCCAGAAAACCAGTGATGTGCTGCTCATCTCCTGAGGGAGAGAGGTGATCAACTTAGGTTTCAAAATTGATAAATTTTTTTTTTTGGACATGACCAACGTGAGAATTTGTTTTGCTTGGTTGTACATATTTGTTAGACTTTTTTCTTTTAATTTTTTTTCTTCAGTGGGAGGCAGTTGAGGAATAAAATAGAATTTTTGTTCATTTAAAAAAATTAATTATGTCTCTTTTTTCAAAGCAGTATTTGATCTAAAATGTAAGCAACATCACAGGCTGGGCAAGCTTTTAATAAATACCTGTTGAATAAATGAATACAGCACTTCTTTGGCCTTAATGATATTCCCTCAAATTTGAAGGCCTGTAAGGATCTGCTTACAATTTTAATACATCACCAAGTTAATTCACTCATCCATCCTGATCCTTTTAGTCCTCTTCTCCTATTTCAAAGAAAAACTTATCAAGATAACTGATTAGAAAGAAGTTAAACTTGTCTTAGACATAATGCTTTTATTTTAGTGTGCTTCCTATTAGGGTCTCGACACATGGGCTAGTTTCAGTGACTGTGTAATTAACTGTTACACTTTATTTTAGATCGATATATAATGAGACAATTTACCTTAAAAGGAGTGAGAAATGTGCACATAGACTAGTGTTGATAAAGAGGGCATTGTATTTGTTGACAATGTTTCGAGTCCTCATCATTTTAGGCATTTTTATCAGTAAGTCAGAAAGTGTTTGTCAGGAGTGGGCTGGTTTAAGTCCTTTACTTGATTTGGATAATGAATTCTAGACTATATTTTCCCCCTGCTTTTGCTGCAAAATCAGCTCATTTGGAGAGTCATAATGAGCATGTAGGTTGCCTTCATCTTCTTTTCGTTGCTAATATGCAGAGTTGAGTAATACATATTTTGGCCAGTATTTAGTATTCAGCATAAAACAAAAGAGAAAAAACTATCCATAGCTTTGTGAGCTGCATGTGTAACCAGTCAAATTTACTGACAGTATTTCCCTAGGGGAACATTTAGCATCTCAAGAGAATGTTTTGTTGGATTTTAGTTTCTCTTGAGCATTAGCTAGCCCATCAGGATAATGTGGGACAGACATTTTTGAACATTAGCTAGGAAATAACTTTCCTCCTTGGCCATCCTAATTTCACTTTTTTGCCATTTGCCTGAAGTCAGGATGTTATAAATTTGAAAACTTTTTTTTAATATCACCAGGCCATTTAGTTAATAACTAAGGAAATTATTCTCTGAAGCCTATGGTACCTTTAAAAGCCTTTCTTATCATTTTGCTGCTCATGCATCACATTAGAACGCTATGACACCATAAACAAATTCCAGACAGCAGAGAGAGAAAGACTAGTTTAAGATATGATTAAGATAATACAACCATGCCTAAGCACTATGTATTGTGGGATTTTTACATGGATTTTCCCTTTTATTCAAACGTTACTAAGGATTTGAAGCGTTCATTACCAGCTGGACTCGGTCTATCAGAAACCCAAATTACATCTCATGGCTTTGACAGCACCAAAGAGGGGGTCATTGAAGCAGGACCATTTCAAGGTAAGAGCCCTGTACCCCCCCCCCATTTTCTTAATTACAAAAACTCATCCATCAATAACTGTCATATTTTACTAATGTCTCAAAGTTTATAACTATTAACAAACCAGTATAAGTAATCATTGTAATCCTCAGATCATCAAAATAATCTTTAATAATATTCTTCATGTAAATAATTCAACATTCGCAACAGTTTCTTTGACCGTGTTTTCATATAACTTTAAAAATTAGTTTTATAATCTTTAATTAAGAGCCTAATCATTGTAATAAAAAGTCAACATTGAAATCGTTTTTTCGAAGACTGAAGAAATGCTAAGGTTTTTTTTGCAAAGAGAGAGAGGGAGTAGACCTATGATTTCACTGGTATGGAGGGCTATCAAGTGAAAAAACTCCCTCTACCAATGCAGGTTGCACCTTCTGTACAACCTAATAGTGTTAAGAGAGTTGGCCAGATCACTAAGAGTCGTACATTTGATTTGGTTTTTGCTTATGTGAATTTCCTTCACATTTTAAGGTAACTAATTAAGAGTTAAGATACCTATATGCATCTTTGTGATGGGAGGTGGGGGAGAGATATAAGGCTATTTTAATATTATTACCAGTGTGGTCAGTGAAGATTATCATCAACTATTTTTGAATTTTCAGAATACTTTATTTCATTGCTAACAGTTTATAGCAAAACTGGGGAACTGGATTCCTTTTTCCAGAATTCTGGATTTACAGATTTAATTAATAACATGTAACATTTAAGGATCCCTGATTTTGTGGGTCTGAGTCCTGCCTGATGTAAATCACAAGCCCCTTAAGAGAGATAGCCTTTACTAATTGGCCAATGAACCTTTGCAAATTTGGCTGGAATAGTTATCTCCCAACAGTCATTATATAGAAGTTCATAAAGTGGGTACTCTGTTACCATATGCTGGATACTGTGCCAGCTGCTAATGATTGAAGTATGAGAATGAAACAAATCCTGCTCTAGAGGAGCTGACATCTAATAGAATATTGCAGTCCGTCACACTTTTTAAAAATCTTTTTATATTTTTGTAAGCTAACATCTTCCTACAAGTAAAGTTTTTGTATTTTTATAATCCTAATACACATCACTTTAATCAAATGAAGTTATGAAATATATCTCTTTATAATATATCCTGGCAATAAATATTTAAAATAAACTCATAATATTATCTCAATTTAGAGTTGAACATAACATGATACCACCTTCCTTTAATTCTTGCTCTTCCAAAAAAAATGTTAGGCTCATGTAGTAAAGTTCTTAATATTCCATTTTAGAGAACTCTTTATCTGGAGAAAAATTGAATGTAAAAAGACCGAATGAGCAGCTGGTAGTGTTAAGTCTTCTTTACCTAAAGCAGCTCCATTTATTTTTAAGGTTGTTTGACAAATTACACATGAAAAATATTTTGCTGTTATATGTTAGCATTTTGAATGAAACAGTTTAACTGACATATTGGTTGTATGTCTTTTTTTAAAAAGTGAAGCAGTATAAAATAATGTTGTTAAAAAATCTGGCTATCATTTTTTAAACATAGAAACAACTGAATAACTTAAGTTTTAATAAATACTATAAAAAGAAATTAAAGTTTCTTTGAATTTTGAAAAAAATACTCAAGAACATATTAAAAGGGAAGCAATCACTCTGCTACAATTAGAATGATTGAAACTCATCTTCGTGTTATATTTGATTTTCGTATCCACATTGAAGGATGAAGAAGTTGGTCTAACCAAAGAATATCAACAGTCGTAATTCAAGGAGTTGAGAATAGGACCTGTGGAAAAATGATAGAGCAGTTGAGAGTTAGTTGTCTTTGAGGATACTAACAGGTGGCTTAATAACTGACTTTCAGGTAGGTGACATTTGTTATTAGGCTAACATTGGCCAGTTGTTTTCTGCAGAAGACAAAACTTAGAAGAAATTGAACTAAAAATGTAATGGGAATTTTCACAATTTCTTGATAAGAGAGTGCCAGTGAATAAACATTTATTAAGTGCCTGCTGTATGCCACACACTGTGCTAGGCAGTGGCATGGAGATACAGGGAAATGTAAAGAGCATCCCCTGCTGTGAAGGAGTTCACAGGTGGTGGGGTGACATCAAACAACCATGTTCAGACAGGCTCTCTCTGGAGGATAAACAGGAAATGATCAGCAGAGGGAGCACACTAGAATCCACCAAGGCTTTGGGCTACTAAAGAAGGCCGGAATTAGGTAAAGACAAGTACCTCTAAATACATTTTAATATTTGAAAACTCCACAAATCCCTCAGAATTATGTTGTAGAAACTTGTTACACTGAGTTTATTGCTAGAAGTTGGATTCCTAATTTGCAGGTAGGTGTTCAAGGTAAATGAAATTGACTCTGTTCTTAGTTAACTTGAGATTGAAATGTTTCTGAAGCCCATGCACATGGCCTCATGTTTTGGCTGTTCCTCCTCCAGGGCCTTGGATTGTTGCGTGCATTTGGTCGTGTCTGGTTTGGATGAGTGGTTGAGGAGTTCAGAGTGGTTGAGTTTGATGTCTCTAGATGGGGAGAGGCCTGAGAGGCTGCAGAGGGAGCAGCTGACCAAAGGACAGTCTCCACTCACCTGAGCAGTGGTCAGGCTGCTATGTTACAGACACATTAGGGAGTGATGGTCCTGTTTACAGGGCTCACAAGATTCATCTTTTTGTGGATTTTTTCCTAGACAGAACTAACAGCATTGTTACTGTGGGCATTCAAGAAACATGAAAATCTATGTTTTAAAGCTATAATAGGATTTAACCTTTGTCTTGACTAGTTTAAATGTTGTTTTTCTTTAAGGTGGTATTTATACTAGATTATTCTTCTAGTCCAAGATTTCCATGAATAACTTTTTTTTTTGTTTTTTCAGTATTGTATTTAGTGGAAAGAACAGTGAACTTAGAGTTGAGAACTTACATTCTGGTGTGACTGTATTACTGCCTATAGTAGCTTTGCTTATAACCATTAGACTTTCAGGGCCTCAATTCCTTATCAAATATCGATAAGCTTGGTTAGTTTGATTTATCTCAGAGATCCCCTTGGCCCTAAGTGTTTTTAAATACTTATGAGGAAAAGCACAGTTTAGTGGAGTAACTGACTTAGGCATACATTTTTAAACAGTTTTTACTGAATTTACTGAAATTGAAATTTCCATTGTATTGGTAGATCCCATCTAAATGTAAATTTCTTAACTTCACCATTGTCTTTGTTGAAAATTTTTTTTAAAAATCATTTAAGTAGAGCAGAATGCAACCTTAAAAGGTTCAATCAGGTATCACCTATGTATGCAGTAAAATCATAGAAGATTCCTTAAAAGATGGAAGAAGTTCCCTCATATGTAAAATGTGGAGGTGGATTAAATTGCTTCTAAGGTGCTTTCCAGCTGTGATCTCATGATCCAACCCAGACAGACTTTCTGGACACCACGTCACACACGTTTTCCTATACTGCCTGCAGACTTACAAAGCACTTTTCTCACAATAACCTTGTGAGATAGAGAGTGTATTTTATGGGTGACGAAGCCTAGACCCAAGGAGGTTCTGTGACAGCCACGTAGGCAGCAAGCTTCAGAGGAAGGATTTGATCACTGATCCTTTGACTCCCAGGCCAGTTTTCTTTACATTGTGCCATGGTGCCAAGTGGGCCTCTCAGTTAGACCACATATAATAAGAGCAAATACTTATATAGAGTTTACTATGTGCCAGGCACTGTTCTAAGCACTGCAGATTTATCATCTCATTTGATCCTCACAACAACCCTGGAAGGTAGGTCCTATTATTATCCCCATTTTACAGATGGGGAAACTGAGGCAAAAAAAGGTTAAGTGACATGCCCAGGGGTCACACAGCTAGGGTCTGAGGCTATATTTGAACCCGGGTCTTCCTGAGTCCAGACCAAGCACTCCATCCAGTGGATCACTTAGCTGCTCTCAGTTTCGAGGAGTGTGATGAAATTGTTTCCAATAAAAGCACTGGGTAGGCACACTTTCATGCCTGTCTTTACTGACTATCAAGGAAGAGCCCCATAAACAATAAAATGGAGATGACAAAGTGTCTGAAGGGAAGAGGAGCTATGCTGTAAGACAGTGATGGCCACTTGTTGGCAGATGACTTACACTGATAGCATCAAACCCTGGAACATGAAGATCCATAATCATTCAGAAGAGTTTAACTCTGCTGTCCAGTGGGACCGATCAGGTAGACAAAGAAGCCTTACTTTCTAGGTGGAAACTTGTAGCACTTAGTCAAACTTAAGGGGTAGTATGTTGAAAGAATGTCTTCCCAGCTACTCTCCACCCTCTGTACACATAAGGCAGGTATAGTTTGTTCAGAATCAAAATCTATAGTATAGTTTATTTTGTGGCCTTTTGGTCTAAAGAAATTTATATATTTCTTTATGATTTGTAAAAAAGGTAATATGGTTTGAAGATTTTTTTTTTGGACCACTAGACCAGTGATTTCATTTGCAAATTGAAAACCCTATGAGGAAACCCTACAGAATACAGATAGACAATGTAACTCAGGTCTTAAAGGAGATGCCTGGGGCACTGAGATATTAATGACTTGCGTTCCAGTTTTTCTGACTCCAACATGGCTAGGGAGCCACTAAGTCAGGCTTCATTTTTTTTGGAGGTTTTTTTTTTTTACATCTCTGTGTGTGTTTGTACAAATATATACACATATGTACACAGACATGTATATTCATTCATTCAAAACTGAAACCTAGGTTTTTCATATATGTATACATACATGTGTGTATATGTGTGTATGAATTTCAATTTTTCCCTGAAAAATAATCTATTTAGGTCCTAAGTAAACCACTAAGGACTGATGGTTTAAAGATTTTAGATTTAATTCTAATAACAGAATAACCAACTTTAAAATGTTTTCATGAACTTTTCAAATAAAAACGACTGTCTACTGGGAACAACTATTGAATTATATAAGCAACCTGTAAAAGGCAATTATACACACATATATATTATACACAAACATACATATATGCATATAACTTATTGAAATTTGCCCAGCAATTTGAAGAAAAAGTGTATGGCAGTTCAGTCCAATAGCTGTCCAGTTGATGGACTCTCACCAAAGATTTCAGCTCTTCACTTCTTTTCATTCTCATTTTAGCCTATCCCAAAGAAGGAAACTCATTTGTCATTGAAAACAGTCTCTGTTTAATATATTTAAAGTGTACAGTGTATGTTAAGAGAAGAAAAATGGATTTTTACAGTTCAATGTATATACCCTTTTCAGGTTCCCCAGCACCACCTATGTCTTCTGTTATATCTCCTAGCAATGCTGCAGCTAGCAGACTGGCTGAACAAGGAAGGGATTTAATTGGTCCTGCAGGTATTCACAGCCTTGACTGGCTAAGTCCCTCTTTGCCACTGCTGAAGCTACACTAATTCCTACAGTTCATAATCATTTCTCTTGTATTATTAGGGGTATCTGTGTGATTCCTGCTTTTTTGATGACTGCCACTTTTAACACTTTTATGGAAGTAATTTGTACTTTCTGTACTTAGTACATCTTTCTGTCTTTTCTGTCAAATAGTAGGATGAGCTAATAAAGCCTGACATTCTACTTTGTTGTAAGGTTAAACACGTGAAATGTTATGCTAGTTTGTAACCTCCTTGCTTAGTTCTTGAAAAATTTTTTATCCTTAAACTCTCAGCTTATGACCTTGCAGCTTTATCCTGCTTTTCCAGCTAAATCATACTTCTTTAACTCTTGGGTAATTTTGTAGTGGGAATGGGGATGATGAAGGTTGGTGGTTTTCTTTTTCTTAGTTTCTGTTTGCAGTTACCATTGTAGGCCTGGGTAATGTACATATCTGATGATACTAAATGAGGTGAAAAGGGGAAAAAATCAACTTAAAAAATTATGAACATATTTAATTATTTTATGACTTTTATCTGCTTGTGAATGAGATTTCTGTATAAATTTCTTTTAGACATATCTAGAGTTTGCTTAGTATTTTGAAATGGAAAACAGTAAGAAGAGTTGAGTCTGAATATAAGATTGCATGGGGCAAGTTAAATATTTGTGAATACTTCACTTTTCTTTTAAAAAATGCTTTGCAAGATGTTTTGTTGATCATAGGAGTATCAGTCTAGAGCTAGGAGAACTCTCAAAGGCTAGCCAGTCCAGATCCTTTATTTTACAGATAAGGAAAATGAGACCTAGGAATGTTCCATGAAGTCACGTGGGTAATGTGTGAGAGGCATAATTTGACTCTAGGTCCTCAGCCTCCAGAACCACTACTTATTTTCCCCTTTGAATAGACTAATTAAATAAATCTCCCTTTTTTTATGTCCATTCCAAACACTTATTTCAATTATTTGGTAACTTAAAGATTTTTATTTTAGAGCTGAAGCAGCACTCTTTATACTGCCATAATTAGCAAGCTTTTTGTACAAAATTCCTTCATTTTAAAATTTTTGTATGGGAATACTTGATTAAAGAGTGACTGTCAGTGGTTCATGCAGAATCCCAAGACTCTGTTTTCATTTTTTTTGTTTCATTTACTATTTATTGCCCATTCCCCTCGTTTAAAGGTGTTTGACTAGATAATAATTTCAACTCCAGCATTTCTTGTGGATGATAAAGGATCTTAGTGACTATTTAAATTACACAGATCCTTTGAAAATAAGGCTAAAAAGAGACATTAGAAACAATATAGGCCAACCATCTTATGTCAGAAATGAGGAAATAGGTACACGAAATTAAATGGCCTGTCCAAGGTAAATTTAGTAAGAAAGAACTGGTTAATGATAGGCCCAGAACTAGTATTTGTCTCTTGATAGTAAAAGATTATTCTCTCAGTTTTTTTCTTTCTGCTAAAACTTGCAAACTCTGGGAGTGTATGTTTGAGGGTGAGAAGGGAGGGAAGTACTATTTAGAATTTAGATAAACGGTAGTAAGGCTATGAAGTTTGTGAGTGAGGCCATAGTTTATTCTTTCCCAACCAATATATAAAATTTGCATCAGAATCTGTTTGGAATGCTTTTTGGCATTTCTAAGAGACTCCTATGTAGAATAGGAGTTATTTCTCCTGATCAGTAGGAAAGTTTCATAGATTTCAACAAGTTTTAGACCTTTATAGAAAATTATTTTTTCATAGTTAAGTAATTTGAATAAAACTGTATCAGTGTTGGATTTTTCCTTTTTATGTTTACATGTATTTTGTTATTATCATGTAGGTGGCCAGAGAATACAGCAAAAAAGTGGACCAGTTATTTTAGCAGATGAAACGAAAAATCCTGCAATGGAGAAGTTAGAGCTTGTAAAAAAATGGAGCCTTAACACCTATAAGGTTTGTAGATTTTGTCACAGGATTGTATTGTATATTCCCATAACAATCTGGATGACTGCAAGGCTTGTCTATAAGTTTTCAGAATAATGGATAAAATTAGCATGAGCATAGTCAACTTCAGCAGTGTTCAGGGCCAGTAATGGAAAGGAGGTAGGGAACGTAGAGTAAGCATTTAGTAAATGCTTGTCACATATACATATAAACATGGTATGGCATATGTTATCTTGGAACACAGGAAACTATACAGCCCATGGAAAAGCCCCTTCTTTGTACTTCACAGGGATACACCTGCATGAAGGGTTGTGCTCTCTGCCAGTGCATATTGATAAATTACTTCTGCCTGAATAATTTGCAGTTCTCCACATAGTCTTCAGATTTACAGACTGGTTGTTTTACGAAAGTTCATTTTGTAAGAGGGCTATTTAGAACATAGAATTTACATGTGTATATATTATTCCCCAGCCACCCAGAATGTGCTATAAACTAATTGAGGGCAGGGATTATTTGGGGCTGCGGATGAGATAGATCATTGTATCACTAGCACCTGGTATGTATATATTTAAATAAAGAGTCACTGATTGATTCTTACAGAACTGTTGTTGTAATTCACAGTTAAACTCCAAGGGCAACCCGCAGAAGCCTATTCATTTAGCCCATAATGTTGTTGAAATAGTATTAGTACATGTAAACTCCAGAATTCTTTTTTTTTCTCTTTTCTACTTTATTAGAAATTCTAAGATGTAGTGCTCTCTTTCTTTCTCCCTTTCCCACTAAGCAAGCCTATAAAGTTTCCATCATGCTCCAAACCAGTCCCTCCTTGTTGGTGAATATCAAGACCAAAATAGTAGTTCTTGTTGGTTCCTCCATCTTTTTTTTAAATTTATTTATTTTCATTTTTCAACATTCACTTCCACAAGATTTTGAATTCCAAATTTTCTCCCCATCTCTCCCCTCTCCCTACCCCAGGACAGCATGCATTCTGATTACTCCTTCCTCTAATCTGCCCTCCCTTCTACCACCCCCCCACTTCTCTTATCCCCTTCCCTTCTGTTTTCCTGTAAGGCAAGATAGATTTCTGTACCTCATTGCCTATGTATCTTATTTCCCAGTTGCACATAAAAACAGTTTTTAACAATTCATTTTTAAAGCTTTGAAACTCCAAAATTCTTTAAAGCCAATCTGAGGTCTGAAACACGAGGCTCTCTGAAGTCTGGCTGCAGGAATAATGGAGTAGGGGACTCGATGGATTGGTCTCCAGGGGTTAGGTAATTCTTATGGCAATGTGAGACATTGGAGAAAGAAAGAGAGAAAAGTCTCCGTCCAGAAAAAAGTCTACAGCAAGCAAGTAGTCTAGCAGGGCAGAGGATCTAGTAGCAGGCATTTGTATGTATGGACTAGAGGATTTAGGGTCAAAGTGATCATTTCTGAATGTTTGGAAATTGAGGACTGCATATATGGGTGTATATACATGTGTATCTGTGCACGTGCACACGCGCACACACACATACATATACATACATACATATATATATATATACATATATATATATATACACACACATCTTTACACGGAACATTTCCCTTTTGTCTTACCTAAGATTGTTCTGTTGAAAAGTAATCTTAATAATGCCAGTATCCCTTATGTTATGCATAATATATCCTGAAAAGTTGTGCGTTATTAATTTTTTTTGATGAATTGAATTATGTTTTAAATGCAGGACAACTTGCTGTTTAATAAAACTTGGTGTACCTATTTGTCAAGCGAAAGGGGTTTTTTAAATAATTACCCCAATTTTTGCCTTAAATCTGTATTTTCCTATCCTTATAATAATCATTGGTATCCATGTGGCACTTCAGCATTTGACAAACATTTTCTGTAGTCTCAGTTGAGCCTCACGGCCCTACGAGGTAAGTGACAAATATTAATTCTCTTTTACAGGTAAGGAAACTGGGTCTTCCTGACTCTAGATCAAATGCTCTGTCCGCAGTGCCATAATGCTTCTCAGAAAAAATTGTCTATAGGATATGCTGCTATTTTAGGGCAAAATATCAGGGCAGTCAAGCTGTTACTCCCTAGAAATGTCTTTCCTCCTTTCATTAGTGCTCATAAAACATGAATCTCAGCTTCCTTACAAGTATCTTTCCTTCAGTATTAACTTTGTATCAATGGAAGACAGAGACTTTAAATATTCTGATACTTCAGTCAGCCATATTCATTAATAAAGGCAATGAGTTGAAAGAAATTAAACTAATTTCTTAAGAGCCAATCAGGGGAAATAACATTTTTTGAAATGGTTCTGGATATTAATAAACATAATTATGGATCCGAATATTTGTTTTTTACTCTTTTTCTAGAAAGTAAGAAGAAAAAGTATACTTTCTTCATGGGAAATGTAGACTTTTTCACTTTCATCTTTTTAACATCTACTCTATCACTTAGTATTTGGTAAGGATGTCCCTCAGAACCATACTAATTTCAACCTTAGTGACTTGAATTCTGTCAGAGTGAATCTTCCTTCTTCTGAATCTAAATCCACAATCACACAGTATACTATATGGTAATGGTGGTTTGGCAAAGTTCATCATACTTAACAGTGGCATTGATGGGGTATAGGCTCTGGGAACCCCCCTTGAGCCCCACCTTGAATCTTCTTCCCATTTGATCTGGCTTTCTCTTGAGGTCATAAGCTTTTCATGCCCAAGTCTGTTACCTCCCATTGTCTGTTCCAGATTGCGCCCCCACCTTACTTCCCACCCTTGATTCTATCAAAATAGCTATACCCAAATCTGTTACCCTTAAACTAGCCTAGCTTTCCATTGTCTATTGTCTCCAGCTATTTCCCACCCTTAATCCCATTCCTGGAGTCTGACCTCACCCCAGTCCCCCCAGCCCCATCAAGATCCTCCCTAAACCCTTCCTCCCATCACCCCAGACTACTTGGAAAACCCTAGATCCCTCCTGCAATCGTTCTGTATAAGATTCATCTTGCCTCCATGAAGGTGCTCAGATTCAATCTAACTCGAGGTTCAGTCTGGCCGGCTTGTCAATACAAGTGTCACAAAAGCTCTGATCCCTTCAGAGTCTAGCCAATATGGCGAATCTTTAATAAACTTTGTTTTTCTTTGGCTGTAAGAAGGCTTGGGTCAAATTCATTCAGGCAGGACCCAGCGAGCACCCCTAAGCCCTTAAAACCTCAACAGTGTCACTGAAGTCTTTCAGTAGAACTCTCACTAGGAACTCCACCCAGCTGTCTCAGTGACAGTAAAGAGAGCCCCAAGAAATATCAGGGGAGGAGATGAGTAACCTGTTGCTCTCCAAATACTAGACTATTATCTTAATTTTTCCAGGTGACAATCTTAATTTTTTTTTCCCTTGCTAGGCCTGTTTCTGTGGTTTCTCTCAAATTGGATTCTTTCTTGTCCTGACATTTAGAACAAGTAAAAATGTCATCTTCTTTACTTTTGCAGTGTTGACAGGCTTAATTTCAGGTTTTCAGAGGCCTCCTAAGAATATTTATGTCTTAGGATTTTTAAAGTAAGATTTGTCATTTCACCCATAATCAAAATTGAATTTACATTAATCTTAACAGATTTCTTAGGAAAAGCCCTTATTTTGTTATTTAAAAAATAAAATTCTCAAATTAGTGCCAAAAATCACTCCTCTTCCTTTAGGACCTGAATGATGCCTTCAGACCTTTTACTAAGTGTGTGCAAATCTGCTGTTCTTTGATTTTTGTAATATTTTTAGTGTCAAAATTATAGTATTTTAATTTTTCTACAACAGAAAACATTTCTTTGGCATCTTTTTACTGTTATGGAACATTCTCCATCTTTTAGAATGCCCTAGACCTTACCTGTGACGGATTGATTGGAAGGGTTAGATTTTAATTTTGTAAACTTGGGGTTTTTTTTCTTTCTCAAATGTGCAGCATCTGTTTACTTTTCCCCATCCTTTGTTATGCATAATGGTTTAACCACTTGTCAGGCCTTGCTTCTTTGCCTAGGAAACTAAGGGAGTCTTTGTTAGTGGGAGGCTTTTTTTTTTTTTTGTAATTTAACTGCTTATTTGTTTTGTAAATTAAGTTTTTGGACATTTAACATAAGATAGAACTTTTTGTTAGGAGAAAGCTGCTGGAGACTGATTTTTTTTTTCTTTTTTTTCTTCCACCTTTCCCACTAACTGCCTTCCATTACTTTTTCTATCTGTTGTTCCATTCTCCAGATTGATTAACTTTGAGAGAATGCTTTCTCTTATATGCTTTCCATTTTCGATTGCCTGTAAGCCTTGTCTAAATTTACTTATATATCATAGGATAAACATATGCCAACAGTAGTCTTGTTTGTATCCCTACTGAATCACTTTTACAAAGTGATACAGCTCCCTATGGCCTGGAAATGACCTCCATATCAACTAAATTGTTGTCTCTAACCATATTGCTTTTAAAAGCTGCAGAAAAACCTGTGAAAAATATTCATGGCTTGCATCCAAAATGGAAGCTGATTAAATTTCTTCCCTGGCAAAATTATTTATTCATTTTAACTTATCTTTCCTGCATTGCAGCCTGTAACTACTTGTTTGTTAGCTGGTTTAAAAAAAATTTTTTAATAGTTATACTTTAAATTATTCTTATCAATTCCTTTTCTAATATTAGTCATTTCTGAATATATCCGCTCCCCAATCTGCCACCGAATAAACTATTTCCTGTAACAGAGAATCATTGGGGGGTGGGGGAACAGTGAAGCCAAACTTAAGGATGCAGGGTACCCAACTGACTGTGTTGCACTGCCTCACACCTCCCTTCTGTTTCAGAAAGAGGGAGATGCTGGCACACCTCTTTCTCAGGGCCAAGATTGGTCAACATAGTTACTTAGTTAAGTGTCCACCTACTTTTTGGTATGGTTTTCATTTACATCATTTTATTCCTTTTACACATTATACTTCTGGTTTGACTTTACCGCACATCAGTTTACACAAGTCTTCCCAAGTTTTTCTGAGTTCCTCATATTCACTGCTTCTTACAGAGCACTGATATCTTGTTAAATTTATACACCACTATTTGTTTAGCCATTTCCCATCAATGGATACCTTCTTTGTTTCTTTTACTACACAAAAGGGCTACTGTAAATATTTGGTATATATGGGATCTTCTTTTTTCTTTTGACCTTCTTAGAGTATATGCCCAGAGTGGGATCTTTTGAGTCAAACAGTATAAACACTTTACTGACTTTTTTCCCTAAACAGTTGCAATTGTTTTCCACGGTGGTTGGACAGATTCACTGCTCCATCTATAGTACATTAATGTGCCTGTCTTCCCATAGCCTCTACTTGCTTATTGTTGAAAGTTTTTTTTCTTAATGTAGAGCTGTCTAAGGGAACAGAATTGGGCTTGAGAGAATATTTTGTTTGATGGTGATGTTACTTTTTCTATTTAGTACATAGAATATACCTTTCTAAATTAGCCTTAATGAATATATTCTGGACCTAAGGAACACCATGACAGAATTCTTTTGAACTAATATCTTTATAATTAAGTAATCAGTGTTTATATTTGTTGTTCTTCAGTCATTTTTCATTTGTGTCTTACTCTTTGTGATCCCGTTTGGGATTTTCTTGGCAAAGATACTGGAGTGATTTTTCTAGCTCATTTTACAGATGAGGAAACTGAGGCAAACAGGGTTAAGTGAGTTGCCCAGGGTCACCCAGCTAGTAAATGTCTGAAGCTGAATTTGAACTCAGAAAGAGGAGTCTTCCCAACTCCAGACGTAGCGCTCTGTTGCACCACCTAGCTGCCTTACCAGTATATACATATTGGGTCTTATTTCTATTTTAAGTAAAATTGTTGCTTGATGAGAGTCTATGTGGAAGTGACAGTTTTGGGATCATAAAAGTTGCTATTTTATTTCAACCTAATTGAGGGGAGAGCACAAGAAATACATCACTGCATCAAATCTGGCGTCAGGATCTGACTGCTAAGTGTGAACCGTTGACCAAATGAGCAGTGAGTAATGTTTTCAGCTCACCCATGTGGATCAGGCCATTAAGTCACCTTCTGTTGCAAAGAGAATTATAGAGTTAGCCTAAGGATCTTAATAGTTAAGCATTTACCTTTCTGTATTTGTCTTTATAACCTATAAAGTTATGTATGACTCACATTTGTTTCTGATTCTAGTTCAGTGAACTACTTAAATGCTAGTTTTGACCCTGGCTGGATCTTGGGGTGGGGGTGGGGGTCGCGGATTGTGTTTGCCACTTCTTTCTCCCATTCTGGGCATCCTGGATCTTTCTTCTAAATTGTATCCCCTTTCTTAGATTTTAAGACTCACTCCTGCTGCCTTAGAAGTACGTCTCTCATTTCATTTCTGATTTTGGTAGTAAGCCCTGATCTCTGACACCTGCTTTCTAAGGATCTATTGCAAACATTTGCTGTACAATATTAAGAAGATAGTCAAAACCTGACTGCTCTTTTTTAAGCCCAGTCTACACCAGGAAAAATAGTATTAGTATTCATATTCTTTTTTTTTCAACAATTATCCATGACATGCCTACTCTGTACAGTTTAGTATCACTAAAGAGGTTGACATTAGTTTTGTATTAGATCAGCTTGCCTTTAAATATTAATTTCTCAAACTGCTGTTTTTCACCAAGAGTATATGGAAAATAATTATGTATGTTCCTTTCTCTTGGTCCAGAATAGGAAATATGGAAGAAATCTACGTATACTTTATTAGAAGAATAACCTCGATCTTGGTCTCCAGAGTGGGTTTACCTGGCATGTTTCCCAAACACTTAAGTGCCCTAAAAAAATCCTTTAGACTCTCTCATCGGTGTTCACACTGAACCTCATCGTCCTCATCTTTCCTTTCTCTAAATGCAGTGTCTTCTGAACTTTCAGGCTTCTTTTTCTTGTTCCCATTGTCTCAGTCGTTCATTGGCTGTCCCAGTGTCCTGCTCATTTGTCAATATTTTCACCTGTGTCCCTGAGCTCCTTCTCTTCCTCCCTTAGTTCACTTTTTAATATCTCTCTTTTGTACCTAGGTGACTTTTCTTTTCCCAGTACCCTTTGTTGAGTAGTTTCTTGACACTACAGAAAACATTGAACTGATGTGGACCTATCCACCTACTTTTTAGTTAGCACTGACATTCATGACCTATGTGTTCACTATTCATTTCATTCTTCCTTTTTTCCTTAATAATGTTTACATGCATTTAAGAGTTTACAAAGTGCTTTACATACATTATGTCCTTAGACGCTCATAGAACCCGATGGGTCAAGTTATGGTTATGCTCTCAGTCTTCTTTTTGTAGATGAGGAAATAAGCACCCCGAGGTTAGGCGGCTTGCCTCTCTGTTCACAGAGAGGCAGAATTCAAACCCAGGCGCTTTTTGAATCCAAGTCTAGCACTCTTTTCGTTCCACAGTGCAGCTTCTTGACAAAGGGCCAGGTTTGCAGCAGGCCAATAGCTTTAGGCCTCTCTCCTATTACTGTTTGTAAGAAAAAATTTTTTTTAAATGTTAGCAAAAATCAGTGCTTACGAAAAGAGCTCTGATTCATTTTTTATCACACTTTCCCACTCAGGATTTTTCCCTTAAGTATTTCCTTTATAAATGTGGCAGTGAAGATTTTTAGAGGCACCTGGTGGCACAGTGGATAGAGCTCTGGGCCTAAGTCAGGAAGATTTGAGTTCAAACTCAGGCTCAGATACCTGCTACCTGTGCTACCACACTGATGGTAAATTCGTCAACTTGGAAAGGCTACAAGCCAAGACCAACGTGGAGGTGCATGATTTTCTGTTTGCAGATGATTGTGCACTCAATGCAGCCTCTGAAGCTGAGATGCAACAAAGTATGGATTGATTCTCTGCTGTTTGTGCTCATTTTGGCCTAACAATTAACACCAAGAAAGCACAGGTGCTGCATTAGTCACCACCACACCATCCATACAGCAAATGGAGAAGTTTTGAATGCTGTGGATTACTTCACTTACCTTGGTAGTGTACTTTCCAGGGATGTACACATTGATAATGAGGTTGATGCATGCATTGCCAGAGGAAGCTCAGTGTTTGTGAGGCTTCAAAGGATAATATGGGAGAGAAAAGGTATTAGAATGACTACCAAAATGAAGGCCTACAGAGCCATTGTGCTGACCTCGTTGTATGCCTGTGAAACCTGGACAGTCTACCAGCGCCATGCCAGGAAACTGAATCGCTTCCATTTGAATTGTCTTAGGAAGACTCTGAAGATCACCTGGCAGGATAAGGTACCAGACACTGAGGCCAAGCATTCAAACTCTGCTTCAGAGAGCACAACTCTGACAAGCTGGCCACTTGGTTCAAATGTAAAACGTATGCTTGCCAAAAAGACTATTTTATGGAGAACTCAAACAGGGCAAGTGTTCACATGGTGGTCAGAAGAAGCGATACAAAGACACTCTCAAGGTCTCTCTCAAGAACTTTGGAATTGATTGTGTGACGTGGGTTGAGATGCTGGCACAAGACCACCCACATCAAAGAAGGTGCTGTGCTCTATGAGTAAAGCAGAATTGAAATAGCTCCAAAAAAATACAAGATGCACAAATTCATAGAATCTACCCGAAATATTCACATGGACTTTTTATACCTAACCTGTGGTAGAACATTCCAAACTCATATTGGAGTGATCAGCCACAGACACACTAGTGTCTAGCAAAGTGATGTCATTTGGGTCCTCTTCAAGAAAGAAAGACAACAGCTAGCCAACTCTGGGCATGTCACTTAACCGTTGTCTACCTCAGTTTCCTCATCTGTAAAATAGGGATCATAATAGCACTTACCTCCTACGGATGTGAGGATAAAATGAGGTAATATTGGTAAAGCACTTTGCAAATTTAAGTTCTATATAAATACAAATTATTATTGTGACTGTTATTATTGTCATTATTATTCTATACCCCACTACCTCCAAAATTAATTTTTTATAGAAAAGCACAAAAAACTAAATAACATTAATAGATGGAAATAGAGACCCCTAGAGATACTCTAATAGAGCAGTTTCCTCTTCTAGGTGAGAAAATGGATGGTCCTGTTATATTAATTGTCAAGACATTGAAGTAGAGACAAGGAAATAGGCTAAAGTCCCTCATAGATGTCATTTTTAAATTGGCAGTTTGAATCCTTAAGTACATCTGGAAATAGTGTATATTTTTTGAGCCCACCTTCATGTGTCATGTGACCAGATTTATGCTGCGGCCCAGTGAAGGATGCATTGTGAGTCCTCTGCAAAGTCTGTGTTAGACAGGCCACATGAAATGTTCTCATTTCCAGATCACTTAAATTCCTTGTAGATCTTCTATAGATAAGCTTGCCTTACCTACGTTTAAAAGTACAAGTTCCTTAAACTTAATTCATAATTTGCTTCTAATATCCAGATTTCATTTGATATGTTCTCGTCTTAATCTTTCCTCCTTGTTTCTTCTTCTCACTTCCTCAGTCTCCTAGAAACAAAAGGCATTTGCTCATTAGACCTCCTTCCCACGTCAGAGAGTACAGTCTGCTTCTTACCCTTTATTTCTCTGTAATAGTCTACCACTAAGTCAACAGAGAACGTTACTTTCACTCTACGCTGTCTACAAAAGCTTCTTCAATGAATCTTGGCTTTTTGACCTTTGTACAGAAAATCTCATCCATGTGTTAATAGAAGTTTCACTTGATTTAGCTTACAGATAGAGTAAAACTTCATCTATTAAAGGAAAAAGTTCTGGTTGGGTATGGTAATGAACAACATTAACGAAACACTGCTTACCTTATTGTTATTACCTTGTTACCTTATCATTCTTGCTAGTTTTAATGATTTATTTTTCATTTTTTTCAAGAAAATTTTGAGTTCCAAGTTCTTTCCCTCCCTCCAGCTCCTCCCCTATCCACTGAGAAGGCAAACAATATGATATCATTTATACACGTGAAATCATACAAAATATATTTCCATATTAGTCATGTTGCAAAAAAATCTTTTAAAACAGTTTTTCTCAGGCATCATGTTAGTATGTGCAGCATATTTCTCCTCCTCCCCCCCAATTTTTTTTTATGAAAATAATTATTCTGTCCCCTGCTAAATAACCTAGCCCATTCCTCTGACCTTTCATTACCTATAGTCTTAAGAGTTTAATTCCTTTGAAAAGTTTAATCTCTTTGATCATCTTCTATTCTGAAGTAGAGGACTAGTCAGGGAATGTCAATTTAATTTGTAAATCAAATGCAGATGGAAAATTAAATCAACTTGCCATCAACATTTCTGGAACATTAATGTTGTTTTACTAGTCTCAGAACATTATAATTTCTTTTTAATTAACAATTTTGTTGCAAGAATTAACACTGAAAAATATTTTTAAAACAAATACATAAATAACATCCAAAATTCTGAGTTATGGTTATTTTATTTTATTTTAATTTAGTTTTTTTTTGGTTCCAAATTCTTACACACCCCCACCAATAGAGAAGGCAAGAAATACAAAACCCAGTGCAATTTGTGAAGTCATGCAAAATAAACGTTTGCATTAGCAATGTTCTGGAGGGGGAAAAAGGTAACAAAGAACAAATATGCTTCAGTCTGCATTGAGTACATTAGTTTTCTTTCTGGAAGTGGAAAGCATTTTTCATCAGGAGTCCTTTGGAATTGTGGTGGGGTCATTGTGTTAATCAGTCACTCAGTCTTTCACAGTTGAGTCTCTTTACAATGTGGCTGTTACTGTGTAAATTGTTCTGGTTCTGCTCACTTCACTCTGTATCAGCTCAGATGTCTTAACAGGTTTTTTTCTGAAGCCATCTCCTTCATTTCCTACAGGACAAAAATATTCCATCACATTCATATAACATGACCAGTTAAACCGTTTCCCGGTTAATGAGCATCCCCTCAGTTTCCAATTGTTTGGCAGCACACAAAGAGCTGCTATAAATGTTGCTATACAGATAGGTCCTTCACTTCTTTCCTTGAGCTTCTGGAGGTATAGAGCTAGTTTAATAGTTTGTTTTAATGGCTTTTTGAGCGTAGTTCCCAGTTGCTTTTGAGAATAGTCGGAATAGTTGACAGCTCTGTCAACAGTGCATTAGGGTACTTGTTTTCCCACATCACCTCCAACATTTGTCATTTTCCTTTTCTGTCATCTTAGCCAGTTTCATGGGTATGAGATAGTACCTCAGATTTAATTTGCATTGCTCTAATTATTTTTCATATGACTATTGATGACTTTGATTGCTTTCTCTAATAACTAGCTATTCATATCCTTTGATCATTTATCAGTTGGGGAAGTGTGGTTGGTGCATTGTTGCTGATAATTCATTCGGTCATATCTGACTCTTTGTGACCCCATGTATCATAGCATTCGAGGCTCTTCTATCCTTCACTACCTGCTGAAGTCTGTCCAAGCTCATATTCTTTGCTTCCATGATACTATTTATCCATCTCATCCTCTGCCTTCCACTTCTCCTTTTGCCTTCAATCTTTTCCAATTCCGGGGTCTTTTCTAGTGAGTCCTGTTTTCTCATTATATGGCCAAAGTAAGCTTCAGCTTTAGCTTTAGTATTTGTCCTTCCACTTAATAGCCTGAATTAATTTCTTTAGGCATTGACTGATTTGATCTCCTTGCTGTCTAAGGGGATCTCAAAAGTCTTCTCTAGCATCACAATTTAAAAGCGTCAGTTCTGCAGCACTCAGCTTTCCTTATAGTCTTACAGTCACAGCCTTCCTTTACTACTAGTCTGTTTTTTAAGGTGTTGTTTTCTTCAGTGCATTTTTCAGTATTTTTTTGGGTCTCCTTTAGCAAGTCATTGACTTGTTTTTCATGGTTTTCTCGCATCCTTCTCATTTCTCTTCCCAATTTTTCCTCTACTTCTCTAATTTGCTTTTCCAAATCCTTTTTGAGCTCTTCCATGGCCTGGGACCAGTTCATGTTTTTCTTGGAGGCTGTTGGTGTAGGCTCTTGCACTTTATTGACTTCTTTAGGCTGTATGTTTTGGTCTTCTTTGTCAGCAAAGAAAGAATGCAAAGTCTGAGACTGAATCTGGGCGCGTTTTCGCTGCCTGGCCATATTCCCAGCCAACTAACTTGACCTTTGAGTTTTTCAGCAGGGTATGACTGCTTGTAGACTAGAGAGTTCTATGTTCCACGTTTGGGGGGGGAGGTGCCAGCTCTGCCACACCAGCACTGCTCCTTACCCAACCCCCAACCCGGACTGGGCTTAGATCTTCAGCAGGCCGTGCACTCCTGCTCTGATCCGCCACTTAATTCCTCCCACCAGGTGGGCCTGGAGCCGGAAGTAACAACAGCTGTAGCTGCCCCACCTCCGCTGCCCCCCGGGGCTGGAAGCCGAACTGCGAACTCTTTCCACTCCCGCAGCTTTTCCCACTAACCTTTTCCGCAGTCTTTGTTGTTTGTGGGTTAAGGAGTCTGGTAACTGCCGCAGCTCACTGAATCAGGGCGCTAGGGCCCCCTCCGCCTGGCCTCTGGTCTGGATGGTCCACGCCGCCCACGCTGGACTCTGCTCCACTCCGTTCCCAGCTCCGAGCTCCGTGTGGGATAGACCTCACCCAGAGACCATCCAGGCTGTCCTGGGCTGGAGCCCTGCTTCCCTCTGCTGTTTTGTGGGTTCTGCCGTTCTAGAATTGGTTCAGAGCCATTTTTTATAGGTTTTTGGAGGGACTCGGTATGGAGCTCATACTAGTTCCTGCTTACCAGCCGCCATCTTGGCCCTTCCTTTACTACTAGAAAAACCATAGCTTTGACTATATGGACCTTTGTTGGAAAGTGATGTCTGCTTTTTTAGAATGATGTCCGTATTTGCCATAGCTTTCCTTCCAAGGAGCAAGTGTCTTTTAATTTCATGGCTACAGTAGTCATCTGCAGCGATCTTTGAGCCCAAGAATATAAAATCTGACATTGTTTCTATTTCTTTTCCCTCTACTTGCCAGGAAGTGATGGGACCAGTTGCCGCCATCTTGGTTTTTTAATATTAGGCTTCAAGCCAGCTTTACACTCTCTTCTTTCACCCTCATCAAGAGGATTCTTAATTCTCCTTTGCTTTTTCTGCTATCAGAATGGAATTATCTACATATCTGAGATAACTGGTATTTCTCCCAGCAGCCTTAATTCCAGCCTGGCATTTCACATGATGTACTATGCATAAAAGTTAAATAAGACAATATAAAGCCTTGTTGTACTCCTTTCCCAATCTTAAACCAATCAGTTGTTCCATGTTGAGTTCTAACTTGCTTCTTGACCTGCATAGAGGTTCCTCAGGAGACAAACAAGATAATCTGATACTCCCATTCCCATCTCTTTGAGGACTTGCCACATTTTGTTTTAATCCACACAGTCAAAGGCATTGGTGTAGTTGATGAAGCAGAAGTAGATGTTTTTCTAGAACTCCTCCCTTTCTATCTTCATAATCCAGTGAATGCTGGCAATTCCTCTGCCTCTTTGAAAACCAGTCTTGTCTTCTGGTGATTTTCAGTTAACATAGGCTGAAGCCTAGCTTGCAGGATCATAAGCATATGCCTCCTGTACAGTATCACATAGTTCTTCAGGCACTCTATCTACCAGGTCTAATTCCTTAAATCTATTCATCACTTCCACTTCGTGTTCATAAGGGAGGTTATTTAGGTCATGCCTATATGTTATGATGGTTTTCCTTACTTTCTTCAATTTAAGTCTAAATTTTACAATAAAGAAGTTCATGATCTGAGCCACAGTCTGCTCTAGATCCTGTTTTAACTGACTATGTGGAGATTCTCTACCTTTGGTTGCAACATATAAAATCAAAATAAATCTGATTTTGATATTGACCATCTGGTGATGTCCATGTGTAGAATCATCTTTTGAGTTGTTGAAAAAGAGTGTTTACTATGATGAGTGAGTTATCTTGACAAAACCTTATTAGTCTCTGCCCTGCTTCGTTTTGTACTCCAAGAACAAACTTGCCTCTTATTCCAGTTATCTTTTGGTTTCCTACTTTAGCATTCCAATTCCCTATGATGAATGTGACATCCTTTTTTTGAGGTTATTTCTAGATGTTGTAGGTCTTCATAGAACTGAGTAACTTTGGTCTCTTTGGTATCAGTGATTGGAGCGTAGACTTGTATTACTGTGATGTTGAACAGTTTGCCTTGGATATTATTCTGTCATTTTTGAGATTATGTCCTAGTACTTCTATTCTCACCCTTTTATTGACAGGGGGCTACTCCATTTCTTCTAAGAGATTCTTGCCCCTAGTACTATATGTAATGATCACCTGAATTGAAATTCACGGATTCTCATCCACTTAAGTTCACTGGCACCCAAGATGTAAATGTTTTAATCTTTCCATCTCCTTCTTGACTACACCTAGCTTGTGTTGTTCATAGATCTCACATTCCAGGTTCCTATACAGTACCGATCTTTATAGTATCAGACTTTCATTTTGTCACCAAGCATCTACAGCAGAAGTTCCTTTTGGCTTTGGCCCAACTGTTTCATTCTATCTGGAGCTACTTGTGGTTGTTCTCCCCTCTTCCCCCATAACATGTGGGACCCCTTCCGATCTGAGGGGCTTATCTTCTGATATCATGTCTTATATAATTTTAATACTCTCCATAGGGTTTTCTTGGTAAAGATACTAGAGTGGCTTGTCATTTCCTTCTCCAGTGGATCACCTTTTGTCAGAACTCTCATTATGACCTGTCCGTCCTTAGGCAACCCTGCATGGGATAGCATAGCTCATAGTTTCATTGAGCTACACAAGCCCCTCCGCCACAACAAGGCAGTGATTCATGAGGGGTTGGTTAGTTTACAGAAGAATTATTAACAGAAAACTTATTCATATTAAATTCAAATTCAGCTAACATTTATTTAGTTCTTACCTTGGGTAGAAAAGTATACTAGGAAGATACAAAATATGTATATACCATGACTCCTGCCTTTATGAAATTGACACTCTAAAAAGAGGGAGATAAGACACACAGGCACAATACACAATGATAAATCATTAAGTGTATTAGAGAAATACAAAATAAAGTGTTTCCCAAGGTCCAAGAAAAATGATTACCAATATGGGGTTCAAGGAAGGCTTTATGTCAGAATAGGCTATTAAGTTGAGATTTTTAGATGGATAGGAATACAACATATAAAGAAATGTAGATAGGACATTCCAGGCTTGGGCCGTATCAGAAGTGATAAAGCTCTAGGTAGGTTTAAGAAACAGAAAGCAGTTTAGTTTGGCCACAGCATAGCATAAATGAATTGAATTATAACATAAAACTAGAAAGAGAGGGTATTTGAAATATTTGAAAACCTCGAATGCGAGGTAAAGGAATTTGCATTTCACTTGGTTGGCGCTAAGAAACCAGTAAAGATTTTTGAACAGCAGTGACATCACCAGATCTAATTCCAAGAAAGATTTTTGTTGTTGTTCAGTCATTTCGGTTGTGTCCAACTCTTCATAACCCTATTTGGCATTTTCTTGGTAGAGATAATGAAGTGTTTTGCCATTTCTTTCTCTAACTCATTTTACAGAAAAGGAATTGAGGCAAATAGGGTTGAGTGACTCGCCCAGATTCGAAATCAGGACTTCCTGATTCCAGGGCTCTATTCAGTGAGTCACCTAGTTGCCCACCATGAGAAAGATTAGTTGGCCATAAAAAAAGGCAGATGGAAGGGGAGAGAGCAGAGGCAGGAAGATCTCTTTAGTTTTTGAATTAATCTAGGCGAATGGTAGTAAGGCAGTAGAGAAGTGGAGATGAAGACAAGGGGTGTATCAGAGGTAGAATCAACAAGACTTATTGACTGGACTGTCTAGATCTGGGATTTTGAAGAGAGGAGTGAGAATCAAAGATAACATTAGAGTTTTAATGTGAAGCACTTGAGCCTATGGTGATACCATGAGAAGAATAACTAGGTTCAGGAGGGAAAGAAAATAAGCTCCCTGTTTGTATGCATTGAGTTTGAAGTGTGCAGACATCTTAGGAGAGATGACTGCCTCACTGTTAGAGGTATAGGTCAGGAATCCAGAAGAAAAGTCAAGACCGTAGATTTAGCATGGAAGTCATCTGCATATAAGTAATCGTTGAAGCCCCAGAAATGAGTGAGATAGTCAAGGAAAAGAGTAGAGAGACAAGAGAAAAGGACTAAATACAGAACCTCAAGAAGTGCCTTCCATAAGGTATTAGAAATAGGATAAGGATCCAGTGAAGAAGACAGAAGAACCAGAGAGATAAATAGAGAACAGGAGAATGGGGTTTGTTTAAAGCCAGAAAAGAAGCATATACTAAGTAGGAGTGGGTATTCTGTGTGTTTCAGAGAAGTCAAGAAGGCTAAAGACCAGAAAAGGCCATTAGATGTGATGTTTAGCAGATCAGTTGGTGACCTTTGAGAGAGCAGACAGCAGAGAAGACAGAAGCCAGATAACAAGGTTCAAAGAGAGTTAAAAGATAAGACAGTGGAAACCTTCGATGTACCAGTGTGGGGACAGGAGCTATATGGGAGTCAGAGGGTTGAGAGGACTTTTTTTTTTTTTGGATGGGGAAACCTGATTGTTTTGTAGGCATATGTAGTTAGTGGAGAATGAGAGGGAGATCATAGGATTTAGACCATCGAGTCCATTTCTTTCATTTTATAGATGAAGAAACTGAGGCTCAAGAGGTTAAGTAGCTTTCCCAAGGATGCACAGGTAATAAGTACCAGAGCTGAGATGTGAACCCCGATCCTTAGACTTCATATACAGTGTGCAAGGTCCTAGAGAACAGGAGTGAATGGGACAAAGCCTCAGATAAAGGGAATTACCCTTAGTGAAAAGTAATCCTATGGGCATGAGGGAATGAGATCAAGGCTTCAGTAGAGAGTGTTAATGAGAAATAGATCTGTGAGCAGAGGAAAAGAGGGGAAGATGGGTGGTGATGCTGAGAAATTCTGAGGAATGGATGAGGAGAGATGAGGAAGCTTAGAAGGCTTCAGTCTCTTTTAGTCTTAAAGTATACCCATCGTTAAGGGGATGGTATGAATGATGAACCAGTAGTGGCAACCAAGAAGGAGCAAACAGGTAGGAGGTGAACCAAGAAAATTTTCCCAGAAGAGATAGTATCCAGGACAAAAGAGTAGTCAGCAGTGTCAGTCATACCATTATTAGTCATGCATCACTAATTTCTCTCTCTCCTTTGGTTCTTTCCTATCTGCCTGAAAAAATATTCAAGTCTCCCCAGACCCAGGTAGGAGCCTTATTTCGTTTAGCCTTAAATATTATATTGAATTCATACAGTCATAGAGCTAGAGGTGGAAGGAAGGAATCTCAGACCATGGAGTCGTCTAATCCTCTCATTTTACAAACGAGGAAACAGAACCAGAGAGGTAAAGGCTATACAGGTAGTATGGGGTAGATTCAGAACTTTACAGGATCTAGCGACCATCTTATTTCTGTTCAGAAACTTCCAGGGCCTCCTGGTCTGCTCAGTCAATTTCAACTTATTTTTTTCTGCCATTCAAGACTGTCCGTACTCTGGCACCAACACCACAGTTTTTAGAATCCACTAAAAAACTAAAACTTGTATTTCACCAAGAGAAGTAAATTTTATTTGACAGAATATAATTAGCCAGTTAACTCTAAATACTGTCTGAAAACAAGTGTAAATATTCAGATTAGTAAGAGTTGAGACTTGTTCAGTAAACATTCTTGCTGAGTCCTGATAAACTTCCAAGGAGTCAGACACTTCTCAGTTTGGTATACATTCTGAAATTGGGAGGGGTGATTGCGTAACATTGCAGAAAGCTCTTTGGAAGCCAAAAAAGGGTGTACGCTACACGTTGTAACATATGTAACTTTTGAGTTATTACATCATTTTAACTTTTTTTCTAAATGAAGTTTATCTTTCTGCTTTTAGTGTACTCGTCAAATTATCTCTGAGAAGCTGGGTCGTGGCTCAAGAACAGTGGACCTTGAACTGGAAGCTCAGATTGATATATTAAGAGAAAACAAGAGAAAATATGAAAACATATTGAAATTGGCTCAGACGCTGTCCTCCCAGCTCTTCCAGATGATACACACTCAGAGGCAACTCGGAGATGCATTTGCTGACCTGAGTTTGAAGTCCCTGGAACTCCATGTAAGGTTCTTCTAATAAATTGGCAGGGGGTGGGATAAGGGGATAGGCAGAGCACATGTAAATATACATGTGTATATACACACAATCACACATATGTTATAAGGGAGTTATAGACCAGTTCATTTTCTAAGATGTATTTTATACATGATTTAGGGAAGCCTTGTTCTGAGACACAATAGAAACATAAGTAAGTTTAGAATTACAAATAAATGATACTAAAGAAATAATTAATGAACTTGCCTAAGTTTCTTACTCTCATGCTCCGCATCTCTGTTTATTATAAATAATCAGAATTGTATGGCATGCATTGGAGAGAGTACTTTATGTATTCTCTAAAATGATTCATTCAGCCCCATGAACATGAGCTAGAGTTCATGAGCCTCATGAAATGAAGAAATTTAGGATGCATCCCCTAAGGAAAGGAAGACTTAGCAGGCACATGGTAGCTATCTTCCAAGTATTTGAAGGGCCGTCTTAGGGAAGAAGCATTGACTTTGTTCTTCTTAGCGTTCCAAAGGGCAGAACTAAGAGCAACAGAAGTAAACTGGGGCTCCATACGGGCAACAACTTGATAATGGTTAGAGCTGTCCAAAAGTGCATTGGACTGCCTCTGGACAGAGTGAGTCTGTGCCCCTACTCCCAACCCCTAAAGGCTTTTGAGCAAAGATACTAGTCTGGAATACTTGTCAGTTATATTGCAATGGAATTTTCTTTTTTTGGTATGTGTAAGCCTAGAGAGCAGGTTAACAAGCACTATCTTCCATTGTTAGAATGTCCTTTGAGTTGCAGCATGGTCTAACGGAAAGAGCTTTGGCTTTGGAGTCAGGAAAATTTAGGTTCAGATCCCTCCTGAGATTTTTTTTAGCTTGGGGACTCTGAGTAAGTCATTTAACTTCTTTTAAGACTGTACAGTTGTTGTAAGGACCTAAAGATACAATATGTGTAATGTGCTTTCAAACCTTAGCCATAAGTAAATGTGATCATACATATATTCATTATATAGATCCATTATATAGATTCCAACTCCAAGATTCTGTGAACATTGTTCATTTAAGGTTTGGAAGCAATCCTGAAGAATTTTTCAGAGGAAGGAACTGTTGTTAGGGTCCCAGTACAGGGAGTACAAGGAGAGTAAAACACTCCCTTTTCATTTTTTCAGTTAGCAAGCATTTATTTTCTCTTCCTCCATTGGGGAGAAAAAAAACCCGTAGGTGTGGGGGAGTGACAGGGCATCCTAGTAACAAGTATGCATAGTTAAGCCATATAGATTCCCACATTGACTTTGTCTAAAAGTTCACTAAACTGCATATGCCCTTTGACCAAGAGATAGCACTGCTAGATCTCTACTCCAGGACTGTGCAACCTTAGGTTTTTATTGAAACATAATAGACAGTATATTTTGATTTGTCATCTTAGTGAGAGCTCTGTGGTAGCTTGGCTTTGTTTACTAAAGCATTTATGTAAATTTCTATGCTTATAGGCCCGCCACATAAATTCGCGCTTTGGACAACCCTGCTCTATTCCAAAGATATCAAAGAAGGAAGACGTAAATCTATGTAATCATTTATAGTAGTTCTTTTTCTAGTGGCAGTGAATTGAAAACTAAAGGAAGTGGCCACCATTTGAGGAGTTGAACAAATTACGGTGTATGTATGCAATAAACAACTCTCCTACTTGCTTAGCAAAAACTAGTCACCACCATGTTTTGTCTGCTAGGGAGTGATAACAGGAGCAGCTAGAAAGCTCTGATTCATCTGAACAGCTACTTGCCCAATCTTCAAGTCTAATGTGGTAATGGCTCTTGTTAAGTGGGCAAGTGGTTACCTGCTTGACTGACTTCACCATACATCCACTATTTACCTAAGCTGTTAATGTAAATTATTAATTTTAGAGTATAAATTTAACATTTGTTCCTAAAAAAAGTTCATCTGATACATAATCATTGCTTGGCCATCCTTGTTGACCCAAACTTTCTTATTTTAAGTAATAAAAAAAATAATATATTACCAGCATGAAAAAAATGCTGCTTCCTCTTTTTTATTTTTTATTTTTATTTTTATTTTTTTGGTGTCCTGCTTTGACTTTTTTATTATCTATTTTGGAAATAAGGTCTTTATCAGAGAAATTTGCTGCAAGGAATTTTTTTCTCCAGTTAATTTTTCCCTGTTAATGGTAGCTTTATTGGATTTGCTTATGCAAAAACTTTAATTTTATGTAATCAAAATGATCCATTTTATCTTCTGCTATCCTCTCTATTTCTTCTTTGCTCATATACTTTTCTTCTTTCAGTAGATCAGATGGGTATTTTTTTTCCTATGTTTCTGTTATTTGCTTACAATGTGATCTTTTATATCTAGGTCATATATCCATTTAGAGCTTATCTTGGTATAAGGTATGAGATATTCATCTGAATCTAATTTCTTCCGAACTGCTATCCAATTTTCCCCAACAATTTTTGTCAAATAATGAGACTTTATTTCAGTAGCTAGAGAGTTTATGTTTATGAAATACTAGGGTACTAGATACTTTTTCTTCTGTATGTCATGTAACTAATTTGTTCCACTGACCAATCAATCTGCTTTTAAATTAGTGCCAGGGGCGGCTAGGTGGTGCAGTGAGTAGAGCACCAGCCCTGGAGTCAGGAGGACCTGAGTTCAAACCCGGCCTCACACACTTGACACACTAGCTGTGTGACCTTGGGCAAGTCACTTAACCCCAATTGCCCTGCCTTCCCCCCTGTTCCCCCCTCCCAAAAGAGGAAGAATTACTGCTTTGTAGTAGAACTTAGAGGTCGGACACTACTAGGTCTCTTTCACTATTTCCCCCGAGATTCTTGACCTTTTTTGCCTGTATATAAATTTCATTTTTATTCTAGTTCTGCATATTAATCTTTGGTAGTTTGATTAGTGTGGCATTGAATAAGTGATTTAACTTAGGTGGTATTGTCATTTTTATGATATTGACTTGTCCTACCTCAGAGCAGTGAATCTTTTTCTAATTACTTAGTGCTGCATTTCTGCAGCAAGTTTTTCTGATAAAGGTGTCATTCCAAGACACATAAAGAACTGATTCGAATTTATAAATTTAATGTTGTGTTTTGTTTTTCTTTAATTTTATTTTTAGCTCCAGTTTCTTTCCCTTTCCTCCCCATTGAGAAAGCCAGAAAAACAAAACCTGTTACAAACATGCGTAGTTCAGCAAAACAAATGTCCACATTAGCCACGTCCAAAAAAATTACCCCAGCCTGCATTCTGAGTCTTTCACCTCTCTTTCCAGAGGTGGGTAGCATGTTTTATCCTGAATCTTTCCTGGAACTATGGTTTTAATTTTGTTGATCAGAATTCCTAGGTCTTTTAAAGCTATTTGTCTTTACTAGATTGTTGCTACTGTAGAAATTGTTTTCTAGATTCTGCTCATTTTCCTTTGCATCATTTCATAGAAATCTTCCCAAGTTGCTCTGAAGCCATCCCCTCCATCATTTCTTACAATACAATCGTAATCCATCACATTTACTTACCATAGCTTGTTCACATATTTCTGGTTGATAGGCATACCCTCAGATTCCAATTCTTTGCCACTACAAAAATAGCTGCTATAAATATTTTTGTATATATTGTGGTCTTTTCCCTCATTCTTTGATCTCTTTGCAGGTATAAACCTAGTAGCAGTAATGCTGGGTCAGAGGGTATGAATTTAGTAGCTGTTTGAACATAGTTCCAAGTGGCTTTTCAGACTAGCCATATCAGTTCTCAGCCCTCCAGTGGTTTTTCCCACAACTTCTCTCGCATTTGCCAGTTTATTTTTTTGCCAACTTTGCTAAACTGATTGGGCATGAGATCATATTTCATAATTGTTTTAATTTTCACTTCTCAAAGTATTAGTAAATTAGAGCATCTATTCTTAGATTTTTTTCCTCTGAAAACTTTTACTCATACTCTTGGACCATTTATCACTTGGAGAAGACCCCTTTCCCAATAAAAGGATAAAAACATGCTTGGAAATCATTACCAATTAGAGAAATGCTAATTAAACAGTTCTGAGATTCATCTCACAGATTGGCAAGGATGACAAAAAAAGAAAATAATAAATATTGAGAGGCTTGGGAAAATAGGCACAATGATAAATGTTGGTGAACCTGTGAATACATACAATCATTCTAGAAAACAGTTTGGAATTAAACACAAAAAACACTGTGTGTCGTTGGCCCCCAGCTATACGCACTGCCAGGCCCGTACAAAAAACACTACGCATCAGTGACCCGGCTATGGGCACTGCCAGGCCTGTACAAAAGACACTGCGCGTCGGTGACCCGGCTATACGCACTGCCAGGCCTACACTCCAAAAAATCAAAGTAATAGGAAGAGGTCCTATATGTACCAAAATATTTTTAGCAGCTCTTTATTTGATGGCAAAAAAATGGAAACTAAAGGGCTGCCCATCACTTGAAGAATGACTAGAAAAGTTGTGGCCCACAAATGTGATGGAGAAGGAGAAGATCTCAGGAGAACTGATGCAGAGTCAAGTGAGCAAAATCAAAAGAATGATTTCTATAATAACAACAGTTCTATAAAGACGAACAGCTTTGAGAGCTCTACAAACTGTGACCAATATGCCAACCATCCATGATTCCAGAAGAACAGTGAGGAAACATATTCTTCATCTTGTAAAGTAGTGGTAGATTCAGGGTACAGTATGAGACATACTTTATATATGTTGTTTTGTGTGACTACGTAGTTGTTATAGGGAATTTGTTTTTCCTTTCTCCTCTTTTTTATTACAGTGAGAGGTGGAGAAGAACAAAAATAGATTTTTGTTAATTAAATTTTTCTTTTAAATTGAGAGGTTGGAGGGGTGCTACAGATGTGTGATGCTTTATGTACTTTCAAATGAGATCACTGTCTTGTTTGTTTTAGTTATTTTATTAAAAAAAGACCTGAGTGGGGGGTAATCTGTAAATGTCTGTACTATAAAAATAGAACACATCAGTGAAACTTAAAAAAAAAAAGGAAACTGGATATGAAGAAAGGGATTTACTTTGGTGTGAGCAAAATTTTTATGATATGGGGAAGGATAGACAGGGTGGAAAATTAGGTAAAATTTGCAGAAGCCAAATTTTCAATACCCCAATGGCTGTGGTTCCATGTAATTTATTAATTCCTTATTCAGACTTTATAATTGAAACTGTTTCAGGCCTTGGAGTTTTGTTTTTCTCTTAAGAAAATATATTTTCAGTTTTATAATGCCTCTTCACTATTAAATTATTATTATTAAAAATATGAATCATGGAACTGTGGCACTGATAAAGGAACCTTAGAAATCACTTAGTACAGACATCAAAAAACTACATTCAGCGGACAGTAGTAGCCTCCTTTCCCTCTCCCCCAAGATTAAAATGGTTTTTACATTTTAAATACAATAAAACTCTATACTAAAATGTAGAAACCATTCTTAGCTCATGGCCATACAAAAACAGGTGGCTTTTCTTACCCTTGATTAGTCATCCCTTAATAATAAAAAATTTTATTATATATATGACAAATACCAGTCAGCTAAGAATCAGAGCAAGTATGGGGTGATTCTCCAACCAGTGCCCCCAAATTTGAACCATTTAACATTGGAATTGGGAGGAGGGGAGAAGAGTAAATAAATTTAAAGTTAAATTCATAAATTTAGCGCTAAAGGGCACTCTGATCATCTAAGCCAGAGCCTTCATTTTACAAATAAGACTGGCCTACAGGTGTTGAATAACTCGTCCACAGTTACCCAGATAGTAATTAATAGAACCAAGATTCAGACCCAAGGCTTCCAACTACAAATGTAGCATATCACCATTGTACCATCATGGATTTTAAGAATGTAAAATCAAACAAACCAGATAGAGAACAAATAAATGGAAAATATGTCTGCTCTGGCACCTTTTTAATCAATTAGCCTAGCATATTCTTTTTTTAAACAATGTAATTATAACCAATGTTTATGCTGTTCTGGTAATCTCTGCTTTTGTCATTTTATATGTGTGGATATTCCTGGTATTCTTGTTATTTATTTTTTATGGTGCCGTAGCCTTCTGTTGCATTTATTTTATGCTGCCTTTCTCCAGTAGGTGGACATATAGATTATTTCTCATTTTTTGCTATTATAAAATAGCCACAAATGTTTGTATGTAGATAAGACTTTTCTCCCCTTTTTGTGATTATTTTTTTTAGGATAAAGCACTAGTGATGTAATTGCTGGGTCACAAGATAAGATTAATTTAGTACCTCAAAAAGTTTATGCTAGCTTATGTTCCACTGACAGTGTAATACAGTGTCTGGTTACTGCAGTACCATGACTATTTCATTTTATCATGTTTTGCTATTTTTTATAATTTAGTGTGTACAGGGTTTTTCTTTGGCTGTTTTGACTTATATTTCTCTGCTTATTTGGGTATTTTTTTGACGTGGATTATTTCCAATTTATATTTCTTCCTTCAAAAATACCTGGTCTTGTCCTTTGACCATTTCTCTTGGAGAATGTTTATTACTTTTATAGGTCCTCAGAGACCTTTCCCTAGTAAGTTTGCAGTACAGTCTTTTTAATTACAAAATTACAAAAAATTTTATTTTAAATACACTCCCTGCTATTATGAAAAAATATTTTATTTTTCTAAAATAAAACCCGTTAATTTTGTTCTCAATACTCTCTTTTTTTCAGTTCAGTAAGCATTTATTAGGCATCAGCTATTACTAAGCACTGTGCTAAGTCCATATGAGAAAAAAATAACTCAGGGCCTCCTATCAAGGAGCATTTCTACTAGTGGGAATTGATAAGATGTTTCTTTTCTCCATAGTTAAGGCAAATATAGTATTCCTTGCTCTAATAGATTTTTAATTGTTTTCTGTTTAGGTCATTTAACTCATTACAGTTGATAGTATTTGGCATAAGGCATGACTCTTTAACAGCTTCACTAAGCAACTCTAATTTTCTCAGAAGTTTTCACTTTAATAGTAATTCCATATTCCTGTATGTTTTAGACTAGAGTTCAGCAAACAGTTACTTTTTATACACAGGGGAAGCCAGAAAGAGAACCCAAATATTATTCTGTTAATCATTTCTCTTTTTTTCCATATGTACCAAAAACATTTTTGATTCTCCCTTCAACAGTAAATTTCTCTTCTCCAGTTCACTTTCATAGTTCTCGATATGAGTGCCCATCTGCCTGGTTTTTCTTATGACTTTAACCGTTTCTATGAAGTATCCTATTCAGATTTTCATAAAATTTGAGATTCGCATTTGCTAAACCATGAGCAAGGAATATTTCTGTCTCCTCATATGTATGGGTATGTGAACTGAGGCTCAGAGAGACTGTATTGCTCGCCCCGAGACTCATAATGAGCTAATTCATGGCAGAGCCTAGATGCAACCCCAACTTTCCTAGGTCAATGTCCGTTAGTTATACCACACTGTTCCTCTTATAAAAGCTTCATTAATCTAGTATTTAATTAGAATATATCTGAGTCAAGTCTGCTTCATAAAGTTCACTTAGCCCATTAGAATCAACTCATAATTATCCATTTGTATTTAGAATGGTGGGGGGAAGAAGGGGCTTAATTTTAATCTTTCATTTTTTAAAGACTCTTTCTTTTGTATGTACTGATGCTTATATTCTTAGAGCCTGGTGTATTTTTGATCCTATCAGTTGCTTTCACGATTAGTCTATAATTTAAAGAGACCTAAGTAATATGTGGACTTTGAAGAAGTAATTACTAGCCTGATTCTAAGGTTACAGCTTGGTAAGTATTAGGTTGATGTAGCAGGATTTAAAAATGTCATGAGGCCTTGCAGTTCTTAATGCTTACTCCTTAGGTAGTACATCCTTTTTAAGTAAAATAACAGAAGAAAAAACATTAAAAGTTTAATGATCTTTATTATGACCAACTTCTTAGTTGGGTGTACTCTATGGCTAACCCTATGAAACAGGGTTGATCATGAGGGATTGTGAAGTTAAACTAAAGAAATAAAAACCAAATATTATGGAAACATGGACATATTAGAAGGCGTGCTCAGTTATGCTATACTGAGAGAAAGAAGGAAGGCTTGGCCTTTTTTTTCTGTAAATCATATTTGTATGAACTGAAATATTGAGATTTCCACCCATTAACATTTTAATTCTAATTTTACCATTTTATCATAAAATTGCAGTGAGAATGGACCTTAGGTCATCAAATCCAAAACCTGCATACTGCCTCTGTAACAGTCCCACAAATGGTTCTTAACTTTAACTTTTTCCTGTTAAGGAACAGCAAATGAAATGGGTCATAGAGCCCAAATATAATATTCCTTGCGCCCTCTACAATTTATCAGTCATCAATCAACAAGCATTTAGTTAGTATTTAGTATTGCAGGCACTAGGCTGAGCTCCTGGGATACAAAGAAAAAAGCTAAAGTAGCCCCTGCTCTCACAGCCTTACATTCTCTAGAGAAGGTTCTTTATTATTCAGACATCATAAATGTATTTTAAAACTGAAGCTCTTTTTATTCTCCTACACCACCTCCAATAAAGCTGACATAATTATGTTCAAGTGTGACTCACAACTTGTATAATAGCGACTGTGTTCAGAAAACCAAAAAAATAAGTAACTTAGCTAATGTTATTTGTGTTCAGTTTTGCATATGCATTTTTATTTATAAAGACAGAGGGGAAGGAAGGGAATGAGCATTTATATAAGAGGCTGCTATGTGCCAGGCACATATTATTACAAATATTATCTCATTTGATCCTCACAGCAACCCTCTGAGGTAGTTGCTATTTTATTCCCATTTTACACTTGAGAAAATTGAGGCAAATAAAACAGTAAAGTATCTAAGGCAGGATTTGAACTGAGGTCTTCCTGACTTTCCAGACCCACAGCTCTATCCATGGCATCACCAGCTGCCCCATAGAAGAAGAAAACACCAATCTATAAACTAAGCACTTGGTTATTCTATGTCATGAAATTTTGATGACCAGACCCAAAGGAAAAAAAATATTGTCACATGGGCTGCCTTGAAGGAAAAGGGCTTACAACACAGTAAGGGTTATTAAACTTTTAATGTTTTTTCTTGTTAGACTACCTGCCTCATTTAGAGTAAAATTTATATTAATAGTGATGATGATGACTGACATTTACATTGTGCTTTAAGATTTGCAAAGTGCTTTACATATGTTGTTATTTGAGCCTTGTATCAGCCCTGTCAGGTAGATATTATAGGTATTATCTCTGTTTTACAGATGGAGAAACTGAGGCTTAAGGGGCAAATGATTTTCCCACGTTCATGAATGTTGCTTAAAAGTGTTAGAGGTGGGATTTTAATCCATGCCCAGAACTCTAGTTACTGATCTGATGTTATAGTTGTTAAGTATAACTTCCATCTCTTCAAAATTACTACCCCTTTTAATGATTCCTTACCCACTACTCCCAACAAATTAACGTGCTTTACATTCAGTGTAGAATCCTGAATCATAATTGTACTAATTAATTCTGGCCTAATTTTTAACACAATCAGATGTTTCCATTAATCAGTAATACATTGGACCCAGAGCACCAAAATATTCAGTGATATATAAAACTGGTTCATAAGACTTTTCATATTTGAAAATGCAATTTATAAGATTTATTGAGTAAAATGCAATGTATAATGAAATTAAATCAGGGTAACGGAGTGGTTTGTTTTTTTTTTAATGAATCCATACCAAAAGTACTGTTTCAGAATTGTCCAGTAGATGCTAGGTGAGTTGTCAGGGGAAAATATGTTAATATTTTTATGTACTAAGAAGATAGCATTGCCTAAGATAACCTTATTTTGTACAGTTGCCTATTTAGCTTAGTTTTTTTTGGTTCTAGCAACAGTATGGTTACAAACAAACAAATTATATTCCTTTTCATCCTATTTCAATAAGTTTAGTTAATAGTAACTTTTTTCCCTCATTGTTTCAAAGATCAGAGCAAAGTTGTTAATTTGAAAAACTCATCTTGATTTCTAGATTAAATATTTTTCTGCCAATGATATTCATATTTTTCTAAAAGGTTTACTAATATATAACTAGGTTAGTTATATAACCTACATATTTTCTTTATTTTAGGAAGAATTTGGCTACAATGCAGATACGCAGAAACTGCTGGCTAAAAATGGCGAAACTCTTCTTGGAGCTATTAATTTTTTTATTGCAAGTGTGAACACTTTGGTGAGCAAAACAATAGAAGATACATTGATGACTGTGAAACAGTATGAAAGTGTCAGGTGAGTATATCTTTTTGTTGTAATGTCCATATTTTGGACAGTCCTCAAAACTAATCCATGCATCTTAACTGGTAAAATTAATTTTAAGATAATTATGTTAACTTATGGCATAAGTTAAAATGTACATAAGGGTTTTCATTTTTTTTCCCTTCCCTATCAAGACACTTAGATATGAGTGGGAAAGGAAAAGAAATCCATTATATAAGATTATTTTTTAACAACTAAAAGAATTTCAGGGCTTAGTCAATAGAAAATGTTCCTTCTTACCTAAGAGCCTTCAGCTGAATTCTTTGTCTAGATTTAATGCAAGTTAACACCAAGTTTCTCACATGCAAATCTAAAGATCATCAGCACAACAGAATTGTCTTAGGATGTTTCATCTTCTTATGTTTACAAACCTTTTGTCTAAAGATTCTCTGTCCCTTGGTAATTTGGGTTTTGAAGCTGTCAGATGGAAATGTTTGCTGCCTACCTCCCAGATAAGTTCAAAGAATTAGATATAATTATAGTTGTAAGTAATTTTGAACTATTTAGATAAAAAAATCATGCACAGAACAAAGTATGATTGCTGGTTTTCTTAACTTAACGGGATAAATTGAAGTCGCTGCTTTGTTCTGTTTATGACCACTAGTAATTTTCTTTTGAGATAAACTAAGTAACTTTCAGGGACTTTTTTCAGGAAACCAGTCTTAGCTAAGTGTAAGTATAAAATGTTAAACTTAAATCATCTAGTTAAATTTGTTTTGTCTTTTGAGCACCACTACAAAGTAACTACATCTAGTTAGTTCCATGGTAATTTTATGGCTTGTAAGTCCCCCTCCCCCCCTTTTTAAAAATTATTACCTGTTGTTTTCCAGGTATTTCTACTAAAAACAGACTCTCCTTGATAACTGTATCTGTAGGGAAAAGCTGTTGGGTATAGTAGACATATTGGAGGAAATTTTCTTTTTGGGAGAGAAATTTTCTTTTTTTTTTTTTTTTGTTGCTATTCCAAATATTCTTTTTTTGGGGGGGGGGGGCAGGGCAATTGGGGTTAAGTGACTTGCCCAAGGTCACACAGCTAGTACATGTGTCAAGTGTCTGAGGCCGGATTTGAACTCAGGTCCTCCTGACTCCAGGGCCGGTGCTCTACTGACTGCGCCACCTAGCTGCCCCTATTCCAAATATTTTAATAAGAGTTCTCTGGAAGGCATTTAAAACACAAGTTTGTGAGAATAAACTCAGGTGGAGAGAGAGAATACAGAACATAGGTAGCCACAGAGCTGAGGAATTTTCTTGATTTGGGGCAGGATCTAAGAGGCCGCTATTTTCCGATCAGCTTTATGCTGCTCTGTAATCTTGTATTTCTCTTTTTCTGTGTCAAAAATCTCTCCTTCTTGGTGTCTAGGTTTATGGAGCCTCTTCTTCTTGAAGTAAGCGTTAGTAAGATAATTTGGAGTTTTTACTCCTGAAAGGTTAACCCTGGTAGAGGTGGCAATGACAAATTTCTGATGGGTCCTTCTCAGAGGAACATGGTTGATGGTCAGAGGTCCAGTCACCAGTAGCAAGCCACTACACAGCTGCTTCAGGAAAACCACTCGCCCCTGTGGCGGCCAGTGAGCATGGTCAGAACAGTGCCTGGGGTCATGCTAGCTCCACATCTCCTCACATGCCAGTGAAGGGCTTTTTGCCATGACCTGGCAGCTTTCTAGGCACATCCTCAGTAGTGTAACACCTAGGGATTTTTCAGATCTTTACCATATGGGTTCCTGCATTCTTTTCACCACCAACTGGCTCTGAGATAGTAGCAGGCACCTTCTCTTTCTTTTTCCTTTCAGGCTGGGTTTTTGTGCAGCGTATTTCCACTTGTCCATGGCTCTCTGGGAATACATTGCAGACCCGGAGTTCCTCCCAAATTAATATTCTTAAACTGCAAATTCTATGTCCCTGATCTCTTCGGAAGCCTCTGGTGGTTTATTAAGGCTTCCAGGAGCAAATCCGAATTCCTTGGCTTCTAACCCAGTATTGTCCACTGAGCATTCCTTTATAGTTTTATCTCCTTGTTATTCCTTGACATCATTTTTCCTTTCTAACCAAACTAGTAGGCTTACTGTCACTGTTTCTATTTATCTTACTTATTCTATGTTCCATATATGGAATACCCTTCATGTCTTTGCCACCTAGCTAATTCAGAGTCAGGTCAAGCACCACTATGGAGCCTTCCGACTGTTGCCCTTTAATTGGTCTTTGCCACCACTGAAATCTTTCATCCCTTGTTATCTGGACCACTATCTTTGACACTCAATTATGCACTGCTTTATCATGGTTTATATGTATAAGCCTCTAACTGCATCGTACACTCCTTGAGGACAAGAACTGTACTTTATACTTTGGTGATATCTCCAGCCATGTCTTACACTGACTCTGTATGAAGACTCTCAATGAATGTTTGCTGCACAAATAAGTACCAGAGGTAAACCTGACCTTCAGAGTTAGCACTTTGACCTCTAGGTGACTAGAATTGGAGTGAGGCTAATGGAAATTTCTTAATTCCTCTTCAGTCTTTCTTTGCAGTGCCTTCATTTGGTTGTCATCACTGTTAGTCTTATCTCTTAACCCAAATACATGTACCTGTATTATTGGAAAAGCTACTAATACTTGATCCCTGCCCCAAAAAGGGTGCTTTTATACTAAGTACACTTTAGAACATTTATTGTTAATTAATGAATTGATGAAATTTTCTTCTGTTGATCTTATTCAGAAACAAAGACAAACACACACACACACACACACACACACACACACACACACACACACAAGCTACAAAGCAGGAACTTTGTCTCTGTGCTATTATCTTTTAGCTATATGATCACAGGCTAGGTCATCTTTTTTGTTCAGCATATAACCACGGAGCCTGAACGTTGAGCTAAGTTAAAGACCTTTAGATTTAAATTATGAGAGATTCTTTGACCCTGGCAAAAATGTGGTACAAATCTCTACCTCAGTGTGCATAGCACATAGATTAACTGGAAAGTTGTGAATTAAATGGCATGTCACATGTACTAGGCTAAGTGAGGAAGCAGGTAGCATTTGTGAAGTATTGATAATTGTTCCTTAAGCCATTTGTGAAGTATTGATAATTGTTCCTTAAGCCAAATCTCTACCTCAGTGTGCATAGCACATAGATTAACTGGAAAGTTGTGAATTAAATGGCATGTCACATGTACTAGGCTAAGTGAGGAAGCAGGTAGCATTTGTGAAGTATTGATAATTGTTCCTTAAGCCATTTGTTTTGTTCTCCTAAGGTTTTGCCTCAAGTGAAGTAAGCTTGCCTGTATCCTTATCTTGGGGTAGCAGTTTTTTGTCTCCTTCACTAGAATCGTTTTACCTTATGAGTGTAATTCATGGTATTGATTTCCTTCATTGAGTTTAATCTGAGATCTTCCATTCTGTGCTATTTTATGAACTAGTGCAGGAACTCACCAGCTAAAGCACTTCAGCAGATGACTTCAAGTTGAAACATTGAGGACAGCAGATTCAAAGAGAATCCCCAATTAAAAGTTTCTGTGGTGGAATTTTCTCCTCTGTCAAGGCCAGAAATATGTTGGCTTTTAGGGCAAGGGTCATCTGTTTGATCAGGACAGCAAGTGGCAATTTGGGTTGATGCCCGGGTGGCCTTTCAGATCTGACTATTATGTATTGTGTAAGATTATTTTCCAGCCCTCTGGTGCTTAGTGTATAGCTAGTCTTAATAAGAGTCCATTCAGCACTTTTTATTGCTCCACAGCAGCTACCAACAAAGGGGCCACTTGTATTAAAGGGTTTTTCTATATGGACACCTGTCCTCTGGAAATTGGCTTTAGAAGCACCATACCATTTTAGACAAGCCATCAAATAGCATTAATTTTTCATCCTTTTCTGAATGAGCTGAATTCAAATTGGCAACCAAGGAGTAAAAACGTTGCTCATCCCTTTACAAGCCAAGAGTGCCCTTGTTTTTGAAGAACCTAAGAGGATTTCTAGATTTCAGCCCCCATACATTTGCCCTTGCTTCCCAGCCTCCATAATGCTGCTCATATTCCTTAGGGCTGGAGTACCCTCCTGCATGCCCTTCCTCCATTATGTATTGAAATCTTGCCTGCCCGTCAAAGGCTTCCTCCACTGAGACATCTTGATCTCCATTAACAGTAATAAGCTTCCTTTCTACACCTCCTGTAGCTTTTACTTGACATCTTTTTTATGCCATATCATGTTGTGTTGTAATCAGTCTAATCTTCCCCCAAACCTTCTCCTTGCCCAAGTGTATCTCCCCATAGTAGGCAGTCTAGTGTCGTGGCATTGAAAAATTTTCCTTGTTGGTAGTTTTTAATCTCTAGATGGAATATTTAAGGTTCTGAGTTCAGCACCATGAATTTAGATGTAGTAGAATTATTTATCATTTTAGGTAATTCAAAAACATTTATGCCTGGTATTGAATTGAAGTAACAGTCTTAGATACTTTTTCTTTTCTCTCATTTCTTGACATTAATTGATGGCTCTTTGTAGCAGTTATCTTAAGGCAGATCTTGCTTTCAAATTCTATTGATGTTGACATTGTCATTTGTTCTACCTAATAAACTAATTTGACATAAATATTTGTCCTTTTAATCAGTCGGAAAAGAGATATAACCCATTCCCAGAGTGGAATGGGAAAGGAGAGCCAACCATGCAAAAGCACAGAATTTTTTCAGTGTATTATCATTTGTTGAAAGCATTGTGAATTCCCAGCATTATTAAACACATGATTTTGAATTGAGTTCATGTATGTCGGGTCATTTGCAAATATTAAAGTACTGTATTGAGACAGTACAGTGGAAAGAATCACCTGGCTCTAGAATTAGAAAGCCTGAGTTCATTCTCCATCTTTCTACCTACCTCACATGTGACTTTGGGTAAGTCATATAACTTCATTGAGACTCAGTTTTTTCACCTATAAAATAAGGTGGTTAGACTAGAGGATCTCTAAGGTCCCTTTCAGCTCTAAATCAGTGATCCCATAGAAATGCTACTTTTACATTGTCATTGATCATCTGCCATTATTCCCCAACATTTATATAATTAAAAGTTGAGGATATTCAATAAGAGAATGTACAGTCGAACACCTCAGAAGATGCCTTTAGAAGGCATCAGTGAGATGTCCAGATAACAAGCTTAACCTTTAAATACCAAAACATTCTATATCTTAACCATTTCAGATGGAAAACTTTTCAAGCTGTATAGCCTTCTTCCTACTGTGCATAAGGTAATTTAGTTTTTTGTGTGTGACTCAGGAATAAAAGTGAGTAAAATGGTGAATAATGAAAATGAATAAAAATGGTGGTATTATGACCTACAAGGGCTGCATACAAACATATATACTCAGTATATATCTTATATATATATATCTATAGTATATATCTTATACTACAGACTCCAGACATCTGTACTTTGTGAGACCATGTGTCTACTTTTTCCCTCCTTAGTATGGCCATTAGTGTTTTTATATACTTAAAGATATTTGGAGAGCAGTTATCCATGTTATAAATTTATGGTTCAGAAAGTGTAAGATTTAAAACTCCGACTTTGACAAGTATTAGATTTCAACCATGTCATTCATCATATGTGTAATTGTTAATGTAGTGTATTTTGTATTGAAGGTACCATAAATGCAAATCCTTGGTTCATAGAACAGACACGAAAATTAGAAAGTTCACCAACCCAAAGGATTGTTCTTTAGTTGGTGATAACCAAAACAAAACAAAAAAAAAAAACAAACACGCAACCCCTGCCAGTGTCAAAGCAGAGACAAGGCAAGAAAATAAAGGAGAACAGAGGGAAGAAAGTGTCCAACCCCAGAAAGTAGTATACAACAAAAGAAGAAGTGAAGATTAGAAGCCATGGCCCTAAAAAGCAGAGCCAGTGCCTGAGACCCACAGAAACAGCCAGGAAGTGTTGGAAGGAGTTGTAGCCCATTGTGTTCTGTCCTGTTCATAGAATTATCTTCTGATCATGATGTCACTTTAAATATTTGACTTTGGCGTGACACTTCCTCAAAATCCAGTAGTGTGAATTCTTGAAGTGGTGAAGGATCCTTCCTTTATATCCTACTACAACTGTGATGCAAGAGAGATAGAGGAGTGGATTAAAACTGCAAGGAGGTTGATGTGCTGTGCGGTATTACTGATGCAGAAATTATAGTGTTTTGAATGCTGCTGACCAGCCAAAGGGCACTTAAAACTGTGGAGGACAAGATTTTCTGGAAATGAAGAAAACCTCTTGGAAGAAGGCTGCTTTGATCTTTGATTCAGTAATTAATTGTGCAGAAATGTAGCTATGTTTCACTGTCCCGAAGGTCATGCAGCTGCACATCCTGTCCTTCGCCCCACCTTCATGAGAGGAGGCAGATAATCAAAATGCAAACTGACACCAGGGATTGGTTTTTTTTTCCAAGAAAGCAAGTTCCAGGGTATCTCCTGAGGTCAATACTCATTCATTTCTGTAGCCACTTCTATTTTCATCTGTAACTGCAGAACAATACAATAACAAGTGCTCCTGATGAGGCCCAGGATTCATGAAGATAATATTAAATTATATTCACTATAATCTAAGAAAACAGGGGAGTTTTTAAAACCTTTTAGAAAGATTTTTATAAAAGCAGTTATAATAATCCTTTTTACTTACCAGACCGTTATATTCATAAGAAAAGTATAAACGTTTGAATTATGCATGATTCCATTTCAAATAAAGATTTAGCTCTGTCATCGATCCAGTTAAAATTGCCATATACTCAGTTTTGTCCTGGTTAGGCTGCAGTTTTTCTGACTTTCCTATGTGCACATATCTGTCATATTAGGGAATGTGATCGTTACTATCCTACTGGGTTTTTCCACACAACTAGGTAGGAGAGTGGTGATGATAACCCCTATTGTTATTGTCACCACTGCTCTGGGAAGTCCCAGGCCCGTTATTTGGCATTCCAATAGAATCTGAAGCCTCGGGCTAGCTCTGGTGGGGTACAAATCACTCCACAGAAGAGGAGGAAGCATCCCCCTCTACACATCTTTTCCATTCTCTTTTTTTTCTAAATTGGCTGCTTAAATTCAGATGAATTCAGCAGGTACTCATTAATTTCCTACCGTACGCTAGCAACTGCACTAACAGTTGGGAATAAAAAGATTAGCGTGACACAGTCCCTTCCCCTGGAGTGTAAGTGAGGGAAAATAGCCTATGCACCTAAGTAAATAGCAAATACAGAGTCATTTCAGAGTGGGGAGGAGCACTAACCTCAAAGGGGCTGAATAAGAGCCTTGGGCAGGAGGTGGCTTGGAGCTCAGTCTTGAAGGGAGTTCAGGATTCTAAGAGAAGAAAGTTTGAGAGTCTTTTAGGCCTGGGGAACTGAATATGAAGAAGCAGGGAAGGGGAAATACCATGTCCTACCTACATGGGAAATGGCAAGGAAGTCAGTTTGGCTGGAGTGTAGACTGCACGAGGGAGGCTGAAAAAAGGTTTATCAAGGATTTCAAATATCACCCTTGGGAGACACTGAGCTTCCTGAGCAGGAGAGTAACATGGTTAGGCCTTAAATGAAAGATGTCAGTTGTAGGGAAGAGTGACACAAAGATTATAATGATGTGTAAAAGTACCTTAATGTCATCCTCCTCTCATTTCCCAGTCTAGATTCTGTTTGGTGCAGGTGATTAGTGTAAGTAATCTCTAATATTCTGAATCTGGTGAAGTGATCCATTATTTAAATTCTAATTCGTTCTGCATATTTCCATTGGGTTGGAATCCATTATCATATTTTGCATAATTATAACTTCTAATAGAGTAAATTCAAATATACGGGACCACTTACCAGGATTCGTTATTTTCACTAACCAAAACCTAGCTGTAATTTGAGTGTCCTTTCATGAGAAGTACAAATAATCATGGTCTGAGATTCTGGCACATCAAGATGTACTCTCTCCTAGGGCTAAATATTATCTTAGTCACTGATGATGTCTAGTTGGTAAGGGGCCTGTGAAAGGTCTACAGAGTCGTAATTTACAAGGACTCCTCAATCCTCTAAAGGGTAGAATGTATAGATGGATTGGAAGGAATATTTTCCAGTGAATATTTATAAAGACGCAGAAACCTCAACAAAAACAACCCTGCCCCTACTTCAGTTTCTCTGATTTGGTTGGTGTCGGTATTCCCTCTGGCGATGCTTATTGCAGTCCGTTCATACCTCATCCTGTGGAACTCCTGTCCGTGTTCTGTACGTTCTCCAAGTAGAGGATTCCCTACAGGCATTCTTATACATTTGTCAGCCTTGCAAGGATACCAGTGGAGCACATGGGGTGTCCATCTTTTGTTTTTGCTATAGGACCAGCCTACCTCCTTTTCCAGTTATATATCCCATGATGATATCCTTTAGGCCACATCTCCTTCTCACGTCTTAATTGCTAATAAATAGCAGTGTAGTATATTCTCACTTGCCTTGTGCCTCTCCATTTCCCACTGGGTGATGTGAAGCTTTAATTTTTCAGAGACCATATTATTATTTTATGACTCTAGAGCAGACACTGTGGTTGGCCAGTGAAATAGGGCCATAATTGAATAAGAGTAGAAAAGGCTAGATTACATTTGGCAAATGATCTCAGGCTTTTCCAAAACAGAAGCCTTTGTAACATCATTATTCCTCCAGTAGTGCCTTCATGACTTCGTAGCCTTAGTTTATACCCTGGCCATTTCTTCTTTAGATAAGGGGTTCTCAAACTTAATCTATTAGACAGTTGAGTCATGTAAAAAAAATGCTGTCTTGACCCCACAGAAAAGAATTAACATAATGGGCAGATTAGAGCTATTGCTGATGAAATAACTAGGTAGAACTGTCTTTTTTTAATTGATAACCAAATCATTCATCTATATCAGAAGATAACTATAGACATTGTTATTCAAAACATGAATAGTTCAGGAAAAGTCAGGTCACAGTCCTCCTTTTGACAACTTTTGACCTAAACTATTAGCAGACTCATCATCGGAGACTCTCTTCTGAACCTTCGTCTTCTAGCAGATGTTATTGCCAAAATTACTGCGATTTTTTTGCTAGTTATCTTGACTGTGATATTGCCAAGAACATTATTCTGTCTTCAATTGAAAAGTTCATCAGAATCCTTCGTTTCCACCAGTCTCTTCCATGAGTGATCATTTTTATGTGGCTCAGCTGTTTAGTCATGCCCACTATAATCACTAGCTGTGCCCTGCTATAATTCAAAAGTGTACAATGGAAGACAAGTGAGGCTCCTGCCTCTGTTCCAGAAATCAAGTCTCTTACATGAGAAATTAGGTTTTCAGAAGTCAGTTGAGAATAAAGTGCACTCAGAATGGAGGAAAGCCTGAAATGGATTACCAAATGTGGAACCATTCCACAGAGGAGATGTCCATTCTCTTCTGCCCAGTTTACAGCTTACATCCCTCAACTTCCTTCTCTTAATGCATCACAAAAGTACTTACTTGTTGTAACAATAATTCGGCTAGCATCTGTTGTGGGGGTAAAAGACCAACACAAGCCCAACAACAAGAACGCTGCCAGCACAGCTTCTTTGATCTGCTTTACTAAGGAAAATAACGTTAAGGGGTTAACAATCTTACTTTAATCCAACATATAAATATTATTCACTTAGTTCAGGAAGAAAAGCCAGCAACCTGAACTTCAGAGCAAGTACAAATTACAAACATACACAATATAAACAGACCAAGTCACAATTTGTAGTTACCAAAAAGCATCAACATCTGAGTTCACGACACCGTGGAGCTCTTAACAATGGCTGGCCCAGAGTCACACGCCACTCCTCCAGTGGCTCAGAACCCCAAGCAAAACAGCTCTGTTCTCTCTTTTTATACACTCTTTAGTTGTCATCAAATGTCATCTGAGCAACCAGAACTCAGGCACATAGTATTGGCTCTGGTCTTAGCAACTCCCCTGAGGGCCCTGTGTGTTGCAGGCAAGGGAACCATTATCCTGAAGTCCAGCAATCAGCTAGTATTCCATAACTGAATGGCACATTCGTAGCTTCTTAGTTCTAACAACCTAATTTGTGAACTGAACAGTATTCACCCATGGACATGAGTCCATATAAGAACCCATAAGATACCTGCCTATTCTTATAGGTTTATATATCCTACATAGTCACCTGTTTAATAGTTGTCTTTTTTTTTTTTTTTTTTTTGCTTTTTGTGACCTATTTACCACCAGTAAAATGAATATTTTGGAGTTTCAGTAGCATTCTAAAGCAGCGGATGATGTCTCTCTCTAACAGGATTAAAATATTGAAATCTGATAAGTGGTCAGTACAGACAGGTTTGTGGTGCCATACGTAAAGAGTAGATACAATTTTATCATCCAGATTTCTGTTTAGCACGTCTAATATCAGTTATTTTTTATTAAAAAATCTAGAATTGCAGTCATTCATTGTGGAATAGAATACATTTTCAGTGATACCTGTCACAAGTGGAGTTTGAGTTGTTTTTCCAGGAATGCAGATTATTTTTTTAAGCAATCTTTCACTAGTGATAGATGTTATGAGAGGCTGATAAGGGTTCCGTGGTTGTGGAAGAGAACAAAGACAAATAGGGATCATTTGACCCATATAGGGATCAATCTTAAGACCTTGACCTTGTCATTATTTTCTGAGGATTGGTTTTCAATTTAAGTGAAATCTGGGAGTTTTTGAGTGATCCACAGTCTGGACAGAAGGGATAACATTAGGAAGAAGCCGTGTTTTTCTGAACTTTTTCAATACAATATTAACTTACATTTAAATAAATAATTACAATCATCTCTTGACATCTCTGGTTTTCACATTCACAGTTTTTGTTATTTGTAAGTTGACCTTCAATAATTAAATGGGAATTTTTGGAGATTTGTGGCATGCTATAGAAAATCATAGATGATGTAAAAAATTTAAAAATTAATGTCATAAATGCATAAATGCTGTATAATATTCATCCATTTTATCACTTACTGCCATATGTGTACATTTATAAATTTATTACAAACAGTTAAATTTTATTAAAAGTTTTGGTGCGCCAAAGAACACCGGGCTATGCACTCTTGAGATCACCTACTCTTTGTCTCTTTACTATAGAGACTCAGTCACTCGATTTTCTCCCCACAGTGCTCCTTGAATCTTGCACTTTTTGTAGGAGAAGGAAATCCATGAAGCAGTTGCTACAGCTACACACCAGTGGCTGGGAAGACTGCATAGTGTGCAAAATACTAATCTCTCTCTTGTAGAAACTGCAACTTCTTTATGGGTGCATCGTGTTGTTTTACTTGTTTTGTGTGTAAAATAAATATCATCCAAATTATTAAAAATAAAGGTTGGGAAGAACCTGGAGTTATTCATGGTTTTTCACATTCTCAGGAGGCCTATGCCCCTAACCGCTATGAATTTTGAGAGACAGTTACTTATAAAATTAAACCTTATGTGTAAATATGTCAGTATTCCTAACCTGTTTGATAAACTTGTTTTCTTCACATGTTGTAGTATGATTCTCATTTCTTTATTCTTTATCCTGCCAGGATTGAATATGATGCGTACCGGACTGATTTAGAAGAATTGAATCTTGGACCACGTGATGCAAACACTCTGCCAAAGATTGAGCAGTCACAGCATCTGTTCCAAGCACATAAGGAAAAATATGATAAAATACGCAATGATGTATCTATTAAATTGAAATTTCTAGAAGAAAATAAGGTAAAATTATACTTTTCTCTCTAAGGTACATTGTAGATATTTTCAACAAACCTTGAATTGAATGTAGTTGATACATGCACGAAAGATTTTTTTTTGAAAAAAAGGCAATAGAAAAAGGAGACTCAAAAAAGCAAAGTAGAAGAATTGTTTTAGTCTTATTTTCTGTCTTCTCCCATGACAGTCATAATAAGGAATTCTGTTCCCAGGCCACTGGTGATAAAAAGTTAACAAAAGTAGGCACACATTATAACATTTGCCACCTGTTCTGCTCTACCACACTTCTCACACTTAACAATTAGCAGGTGAAGAGTATGATGTCCTATTTGTGGTCCCCAGTATTCAATTCAGTAGTAAGCTGCTTCAAAATTTTAAAGTAAAAAACAGCACACAGAATATTTTAAGTCCTAAAAATAAATTGTAAGGCAGGACAAGTCAAAGAAAAAGGTTGAGGATAGTACAGAAGCCGTGATGTGACTACTCTTGGTTTTACAGTGATATTCTCACAGGAGAATGCCCTTTGAATCATTTAATCCAAAAGCATTTATTAAACACCTTCTGTATGCAAAACAGTCCCTGCCCTCATGGAGATAACAGTGTAACAAGGGAAACAGCAGTATACATGCATACAAAGAAGTACAAGGTAATTTGGAAGGGGCAAGATGGCATTGTTAGTTGTAGGGATCATGAGAGGTCTCTTGGAACAGGTAGAACTTCAGCTGAGCTTTGAAGAAAGTTAGGTATTCTCAAAGGTGGAGATGAGGAGGGAAACAGAAGCTGGAATGTTGTTATGTGAGAAAGATCAGGAAGACCACTTTGGCTAAATCATGGCTTGAAACACTTGGGGTTCTCTTTCTACGGTTTGATTTGGTTGGTACAAGTTTATGTTAAATTGAATATAGGATATTAATTCAGTTAGAGGACATGTAGTAATATTTAACATGTTACTGTTTTGTGGGCATGTGGACTTGTCTCCATAAAGAATTTGAAAAGGTAGAAATTAATCTACTTTGGTAGGTAAGAACTATCCCTTTGAATTATCTCTGCTTTTCTAGTCCAGCGTCACTTAATACAAGGAGTACAAGAGTTAGGCAAGTCAGGCCTGCCCACCTGCTACTTTTACTGCACGACTAACTTTCAAAAGTTGGTCACTTTGTTGTTCACATTCATAAGTTGATCAAATTTCTTCACCAGAAATCTTCAGAGTGGTAGAAATGAATGGCCCTCCATGATGACATTCATAGTTACATGTGCTCTCCATCTAGCCTGCAGGAGCCTTGGTTTGAACAAGATAAAACCGTACCCCAGCCTCCTCAGAAATACGCACACAGTGTAACTTCCTATTTCTTGCCACATTACTCACATGGTTCCCACTTTGGGGTTTGAGGCTTCAACAGTATTAGTGCCAAGGTAAAGAGAATCTTCTGCCCAAATAGCAGAAAGACTAACATTTGTGGCTTGGAAGGGACTGAGAACATGACCTCTGTTCACCCAAGCCTTGTGAATTGAATAACACTGCCCTGTCTGGAGAACGAGTGCACTTACCACTTTAAAAAGTGAAGAGAGAGGGCTATGACCTATGAGTGTATTTCATTAACCCTTTAGTATTATATCAAATTGTAAAGAGCTCTAATTCTCTTAATTTCAGTGTCCTTGTTGTGGTGTGTTTCTTTTAGTCAGCCAACATTTATTTATTCATTTTTAGCATCTCCTCTTTGCAAAGCTCTATTGCATGAACTGTGAGGATCCAAAGAAGTAGGAGATGTGGACTCTCCTCTCAAGTTTACAATCCAATTTTATACTAAGAAATGCTAATGAACAAAGTAATACATCTGATAAGTGTTAGTGAATGAACAGAGGAGCTGACCGGAGCAGAGGAAAGAGAAGTTACTGTGAACTAAGCTGATTAAAGGATTCCTAGAGCGCTTAGAACATGAGTGCAACCTTAAAGGATTGGGCAGAATTTGAATTGTGAGGTGCATGAGCATTCAGAGCAAGAAGAGTAACACAGCCAAAGTCAGACAGGAATGGCAAAACCTTTTCAAGGAGTGGGGCAGGGCTTACATTATGAGGTAGTAGGAAAGGAGGTCCTAAAGATCAGTTGAGGCCAAATTAAAGAGAGAAACAAATGCCAGCCTACTGAGGAGCCTTTGGCAGTTTTTGAGCCAGGGGTGATGTGACAAGAGTGGTGTTTTTGGAAGATGTGGTGATATACAGAGGAATTTGGGAGGAGAGACCCAGCCCCAGGAGACTGTCTTGGTAAACCAAGTGTGAAGTGATAAAGGTTTGAACTATAAGTAGCAATAGGAATGGAAAGGAGGAAAGACTTGAGAGGCCAAAAAGAAGAAAATCGATAGGACTTGGTGACTGATTGGATTGAGAAGTGGATAGCAGGCAGTGCAGAGAAAGCAATCAAAAAATGAGCCTGAGGACAGAAAATGAAGGTGCCAGGGTCAGCATAGCCAAGTGCACAGACTAAAGGCTGGGGTGCTTCAGTTGCCTCATCTGCAAAATAGAGATAATAGCACTTAAACTACCCACTTGTCATGGCTGTTAAGAGGAAAGCCCTTTCCAAACCTTCAAGCATAACATAAGTTAGATAAGTTGTAAGTTGTTACTGGTAGAAATCAAGAACTCAGGGCTGCGTTTATGGGAGAATGAGTTTAGTTTTAGCCATTTAAAGCACAATATGCAAGAAAGCAGGACATGTCTACCACAGGAAGTTGAAGATGTAGCTTGAGGCAGATAGAAAAATGCCCTTTCTTTTTGAATTTCCAAAGATGTTATCAAACGCTGTTACAATAATTAGTTGTTTCTTCAAAAAAAAAATTATAAAAAAGTTGGGTTTTTTTTTCAAAGAATACTTTTAAAAATTATAAAGAGGTATAGTTATTCTTTGTTGTTTTAAGCAGCAACTGTAATTAGAGTGAAGACTTGGAGTCATCGTTTAGTTTTTTTGTTTGTTTTTTGTAGTCAGATTGAGTAACTTTTACTCCTTTTATCTTCCATAGCTTTTAGCAAATGTGGAGCCTTTTGCCGAAGCAAGAACTGACTCTAATCCCTATTTTGTCTCTTATCAACTGTGAGGTTTTTTTGTTGTTTCTTCAAATTACAGCTGTAGTTAGCAATGAAGAGGTCAAAAAAGGGAGCAAGATCTAGTACAAAACAGTGATAGTAATACTTCACTTATCTGGAGCAGGGACTCTTAATTTGGGGGTCCAGATATTTAGTTTTTTAATATTTTTATAGCTCTCAGTATTGTTATCCCTTGAAATCCTACAAATTTTATTTTGTCTGTTTAAAAAGATTATTTGGAAAAGGGGTAACCAGACTACCAAAAGGGTCTGCGTCACAAAAAATGTTAAAAATTCTTGATCTACAGCTTTTCAAGATAATTAAATTTTATGCACCAAAGCTCTATCATTTTAACCATCTTGGTAGATTTTTCTGAATTGTGTTACCCTTATCTGTCTTCCTACACCAGGTTTATTGAACATAGAGACTTAAAAAGACCTATTATGTCAAAGGTTTGGGTATTATCTCCACCAAAAAGTTGAGCAGCTGTCACCAGCCTTCTGCTCTCTCTGGCCTCCTGCCTGTCCACACTTAGGTGGGTCATTGGACAAGTCACCCAGTCTGCACAACAGGCTGTACCTTTCCAGCTTGCCAGGACCTGCCAGAGCTCGTATTCTGCTAGTATGGCCTTTGAGACCCCAAAGTCACCATTTAGTAGAGTAGGATTTTAACTGAAAATATCAAGCATAGTTTAACTTCTGTTTCATCTCCTCTTAAAATTAACAAGAGAGCATAACTCTTTTCAGTAAGCTATTGTTGCAACAATTCGGCTAGCAGCTGCTGTGGGGGTGAAAGGCCAACACAAGGCCAACAAGAACCCTGCCTGAACAGGTTCTTTTGATCTGCTTTACTAAGGAAAGTAACGTTAAGGGGTTAACAATCTTATTTCAATCCAACATACAAATATCATTCACTTAGTTCAGGGGAAAAGGCCAGCACCCTGAACTTCAAAGCAAATACACAAATTACAAACATACATTTATAAACAGACCAAATACAATTCGTAGTTACCAAGAAGGCATCAACATCTGAGTTCACAAGCTGGAGGGCTCTTAACTACAGCTGCCCAGAGTCTCCACATCAACACTCCACCAAGAGTGAGAGCCCCCTGTAAATAGCTCTGTTCTCTCTTTTTATACCCTCTTTAGTTGTCATCAAACGTGATCTGAGCGACCAGAATTTAGGCTCCTACTACTGGCTCTGGTCTAGCAACTCCCCTTAGGACCCTGAGGGCTTCACGTCCACGTAGGCTTAGCACCTAGTAGATAGGGGTTTGGGCCTGGGGTTTAGCACCTAGTAAGGCTCAATCAAAGACAATCATTCTAAAACAGTAAAAAAAGTCCCAACTTAATTGATATTACAGCTATATAGGTATGTTTCAGTTTTGTGTAATAGTCATTTAAAGAAACGCAACATAGGGCAAAAGGGAGGAGGAGGTGGAAGAACTGAAAGGGGGAAGAGTGTGAGAGGCCCACCCCTAAGTTCAGGAAGACAAATAGATACACAAAGTAAGTAAAAGATGAAAGGTATATGTGGGAAGGAGATGAATGACTAATGAGTTTTAGGCATGTGTATCACTAATGAAAGGGGTACAGACATGGCCCGGTAGGAATTTGTTTTGCTTGCCTGTGCATATTTGTTACAAGGATTTTATTATTTTCACTGGCTGGGGAATGCCTAGGGAGAAGGTTCCCAACACTGCTACCACCAAAAGTAAAAGGAGAGGACAGAAGGAAGTCCAGAAACAATTACATGTAAGCCAGACAACTTTGAAAGGGACATGTTCAGTTTCATATAATTTAAAGAAAGGCAAACTCTATGTAGAGAGATTGACAGTTTCATATACAACTTTCTTCTGTTCTAGCAATATGGAAATGTCCGTTTTATCGGCTGTTTTTTATAAAAGGTATACACAAAACCCAGTTCTTCCATAGTTAGATTAAAAACAATCACAATCCCAGGGCAGCTAGGTGGCACAGTGAGTAGAGCACCAGCCCTGGAGTCAGGAGGACCTGAGTTCAAATGCGGCCTCAGACACTTGACACACGTACTAGCTGTGTGACCTTGGGCAAATCACTTAACCCCAATTGTCCTGCCAAAAAAAAAAAACACAATCACAATCCTGACCAAAACTGTAAGGAGAAAAGATTGTCAACTCATTAATACTACCCTTTAAAAACAATAAACCATCAAAATTTTGTTTTATTAATAAACATTAACAAAATTTATTATTCTTAAAATGGAATTAAAAATCCCTACCTAAAGTTAAACAAAGGCATTCTTAAACTCTCATGAGCTGAATTTTTTATGCCTTCCAGCTCCTAACACAGTATTTTACATACAGCAAGCATTTAGCCTATGTTTATATTGATTGGAATCATCATTTTCAGTGAAGAATTTTGACTTCTTAGTCTGAACAGTGAGGAATATTTTACCTCATTTTATGGATAAAAAGGACCTGTTTCCATTACATCACCTTTTGGGATATTCCTCCTAAAAATTTAAAAGTTGTATTGAATTTTTACAACTCAAAGCAGAGATAGTATCATCTTTTGGTACTTGATGGGTAGGCCAAATTTTAAAGCTAGGACACAGAAGCTTCCTATTTCATGACTTAAGTAAAATCAAGTTCTTTATCAATTAAGCATGTTAAAATGCCAGAAGTGACTTGGGGGAAGAAATGACCCGTGAACCTTATGCTCCCTGAGCCAGATGGGGGAACATTTCTTATTGCCCTCATATATGTTTCTGTGCTTTCCCTGTTCTGCCTAGAGTAGTGCTGGCTTCCTTTTTCTGTTTTGCGTTTTCAGTCTTTTCTCACTTCCAGCTTTCTTTGTAGCCTTGTGTTGGCTTTCAAAGTTTCTCTGAGAATTTTTTAACTCAACCATGTCATGCTTCACCAGTAGAGTAACTGGCTCTGAGATATAAAGCATTAACTTTATCTTCCCAAATCTGTCACTTGACTAATTGAATATATTTCACTGTATAACTTAATATCTTATTTAATGTCATTAATTTTTTTTCTGAAAACAGAGACACTGTATGTATTTGAAGATAATTCAGAAATTTCTCTTTTAAAATGGCTTCTTTGAACTCCAGAGTAAAACTTGTGGATTCTCCTTTGGCTGACTGCTTTAAAAGGTCACAGCATAATGAAAGAAGAGGAATCACTGAAAATGCACACAAATAATGACTGTGGAAGGAATTGTTTTCTTAATCTCCCTTGGAAACTAAATGTGTAGTAGCAGATCTTTCCCAGAAATACAGTTGGCATTTGTTCCAGCTATAGCCTACAGAACAAGACTGTATGTGACTTCTTAAAGGGGTACAACACACAGTCTTGATATTTTCTAACTATAGGGCTAAATTTGAGCTAGCATTAAAGATTACTCATAATGCCTATTAAATCAGTGCAGTTATTCCCAAAGCTTTGAGAGAATTCTGCAGTTCAACAATTTTATTGTTGCTTCTCTTTCTGTTCTTTAATTTCTTCTTATTTTCACTATGACAAGAAAAAATATTTTTCTATTCTTACTATTCTGTCTAAAAATTCACTTATGTGTTAGCCCTTATGCATTGGCATAGCAAGCAAACGTTTAACAGCCATCTCTCAGAGCGGGGAAACTTTGAAGGCACAACGCACTTCTAAGTTCAGTCTGCATTTTAACATTTTCTCCATCACTTTCTTGAGTCAACACAATCCATAGAACAAGAAATCAAGGCTTGATTTGTAGCATTTGTTGATTTCGGAAGGGTAAATGCTTACACTGAGAATTTAACAGTCAGCTCCAGCCAGTACTTCTTGGCCCCAGCACCCTCCTTGCTGTACCATCTTTCTCATGAGAAATATTTTTCCCCTTTTATTTTGATTACCCATCACGGAATGCCTGCAGTTCTCAATAATCTTTTCAGGCCTTAATTGCCAAAAACAAGATGCTGTATTCTAGAAGTGATTTTGTTAGTGCCCTATAAAGGAGGATTAACATATGTTTCCGTGCTTTCCCTATTCTGCCTAGAATAGCACTGGCTTCCTCTTAGTGTTTTGTATTGCAAACTCATGTCTGGTTTTCATCCCATTCTCCCTCCCAGTCTTCTCTTTTGCCTTGTTGGCTTTCTGAGTTGCTCAGAGAATTTTAGAACTAGAATGGACCTGAAGAGATTATCTGATCTGACTTTCTCCTCATTTTAGAAGTGTGGAAATTGAAACCAGAGAAGTTGTGACTTGTCCAAGGTTAGACAGCTAACTAGTAGCAAAACCCACGCTGTCACTAGTCTCTCAGTGTTCCTTCCACTCCATTTTGCTGCCTCCTTTCTTTTGCATTTTTATTATTTGTTGTTATTATGTATAGGATTATCTTTTCCAAATGAGAATGCATATATTTCCAAATCTCAGGACTGGTCTATGTCACAGTAACAAACATTGGATGTCCATAAGTCAATTTTTCTGATTCATTTAGAAATATAAAAGAGGACACTGCATTAAACACCAAAAAGGAATATCCTTACACATATAGCAAACCCAAAAAGCAGATTCTCTATGAAAGTGTGACTGTCAGTTTCAAGTTGCTTGCCTTTTTAAAGTGTATATTAAATTGTACATGTTACTTTCAAAACTGTCCTCTATTTTTCCTTCTGAACTTCCTTCTGTTTGCTTTTAAGCATTTTCAAAATGTTTCAATGGCCCTCCTTTTTTTTGGCCGCCTTCTTGCAAATTCCCTTCAACTCGTTGTCCCCAATTAACCAAGAGAAAGAGGGGGGAAGCCCCTGTGACAAATACGCATTGTCAAGCAAAACAAATGCATACGTTGGTCATGTTAAGTGATGTATACTCCTTCTCTAGCTTGAATCCATCACCTTTCTGCCAGGACATAGATAAACAAGCTTCATCATATAGGCTCAAAAGATATGGCCAGTTATGGTATTGACTAGAAGTTCCTACATCTTTTAGTGTTGTTTTTCTTTACAATATGGTCGCCTCTGGATAAATTGCTCTCCAGGTTCTTCTCTTTTCACTCTTCAGTTCATGTTACCCAGGATTCTCTGAAATTGCCTCTTTTGTCATATTTACAAGATAATAATATTCCATGACTTTCCTGTACCATACCTTGTTCATCGGTTTCTTAGTTGTCTTAGAGGCAATCTAAAGTACCCTGATAGATTCTGTTTCTTTTTGGATTGTTTTTCCTTTTTACTCCCTCCAGAATCGGGAAATTCATTTTGCTTGCCGCTTTTCTCTTCCCACTATTATACTCCCTCTCAACCCCTTTTCCCTCCCAATCCCTGCTTTCTTTCCCAATTGAGTTTGATATATTTCTACGTCAAACCCTGTGTGTGTGTGTGTGTGTGTGTGTGTGTGTGTTGAACTGTCTTTTGTCTGTTTCAGATAAGAGTGATGACCACTCTCCCTACTCCCTCCTCCGTGTTTTTATCACATATACCAATTACAAGAAATTGCAAGTTCCACCCTCTGCTTCCTCCTTTCTATACTTGTGTGGTACGTCTACCCATCCTTGTAACTCCCTTAATATTCTTTGTACACATTCAGGTTATGAAAAGACACTTAGCATTACATTATTCTGCTGCTCTAATTGCTAAAATAAATTTACTTTTCTAGGTTTCTCTGGATTCTTGTGTTTTACATTTCAAAGTTTCTACTCAGCACTGTTTTGGGGTGGTTATTTTTTTCCATCAGAAATGTTTGAAAGCTCTTTATTCATCTCTCCAGCTTTAGTTCCTTAATTAGGGCTTTGTGCCAGGGCCAGGCTCCTCGCTTTGCTGTACTTTTGGATGGGTTGGTCCTTCCTGGTCCCTGCTTGGACACCTGCCCAGGTGACCCTTTACCTGGGTTCCTGCTCTGACTTCCACCTTCTGGGGTTAGGCCTCCTTCATTTTTTGAAATTTACAGTGCCGGATCTTCATGGCCTTTTCTGGCATCTCAGTACAGGGTGCTAGGTGCCTCGGAGCCAGTCCCTAGGCCTAGGCTGTTCTAATCTGAGAGCCACTGCTCCAAGCACTGATTAATGTCAGTGGAGCTTTCTCAGGGTTGCTTTCTGCTAGCTTCCTCCAGAAATAAAGTCAGTCACTAGTCATTCTGGAAAGCTATGCTGGTCTGCTTCCACTTCTCTTTCTTTTTTAAAAAATTTGTTTTTCCCCCGATTACATGTAAAAACAATTTTTAACATTTTTTTAAAATTTGAGTTCCAAATTCTCTCCCTTCCTCCTTCTCTCCTTCATTGAGAAGGCAAGCAGTTTGATATAGGTTATAAATGTGCAGTTATGCAAAATATATTTCCATGTTAGTCATGTTGTTAAAGAATACAGACAAAAAAAAACCAACAAAAAGAAAAAGAAAGGTGGTTTTTTTTTTTAGGTATGCTTCAATCTGCATTCAGATTCATCTGTTCTTTCTCTGGAGGTAGATAGTGTTTTTCATCCTAGTCCTTTGGAATTATCTTTGCTTGCTGAGAATAGCTAGGTCATTCACAGTTGATCATCATACACTACTGCTGTTACCATGTACGTTATTCTCCTGGTTCTGCTCACTTCACTTTGCATCAATTCGTGTAAGTCTTTCCAGGTTTTTCTTTTTTTTTTTTTTTTTGCAGAGGGAAGGCAGGGCAATTGGGGTTAAGTGACTTGCCCAAGGTCACACAGCTAGTAAATGTGTCAAGTGTCTGAGGCCGGATTTGAACTCAGGTACTCCTGACTCCAGGGCTGGTGCTCTACTCACTGCGCCCCCTAGCTGCCCCACCAGGTTTTTCTGAAAACATCTCGCTTATCATTTCTTATAGCACAATATTATTCCATCGCAATCATACCATAACATGTTCATCCATTCCCCAGTTGAGGGGCATCCCCTCAATTTCTAATTCTTTGCCATCAATTAAAGAGCTGCTATAAATATTTTCATACGTATACATACTTTTCCTTTTTCTTGGATCTCTTTTGGGTTACAAACCTAGTAGTGGTGTTGCTGAATTAGAGGGTGTGCACAATTTTATAGCCCTTTGGGTGTAACTCCAAATTGCTCTGCAGAATGGTTGGATCAATTCACATCTCCACCAACAGTTAGTGTCCCAATTTTCCCACATCCCTTCCAACATTTTTCATTTTCCTTTTCTGTCATATTAGCCAATCTGATAGGTATGAGGTGGTACCTCAGAGTTTTTTTAATTTGCATTTCTCTAATCAATAATCTGGTCTAGTTTTCTGTTGCCCTCAGGCTTCAACTGACCTCTTTCATTGTTCTGGCGTGGCATAAATCATTTACTGTAGCTTTTGATTGCATTTTTCAATCTGGTACAAATAGGATTTTACTGGAGTACTTTTGTGAGATCTAGGAAGTGTACCTCCCATTCAAAGCATTTGATTCAGTAGAACAAAATGCTTTTGTAAAGGCTTTCTTGCCACAAAACTTGCCATTTGTAGAACAAAATCATCTGAACATATTATTAAAAATTCCTTGAAAGATTAAGTGATGCTAATCTTATTCAACAAACTTCTGAAGGAATAAATTAATGAAAAAAGCACTGATTAAGCATTTATTGTGTTCAGGGCACAGGGGAGTTCATATTTTCATAGAGGGAAACAACTTGTATAAGAGGTTTTAGCTTTAAGTCAGTGTAGCGCCAGTGCGATACCCACAGTGGCTGCATCTGCTATGAATATGCCGGCATGGTTCCGAATCATAAAATATAACAGACTGTCTTCATGGAAGACAGAACTAAAACATTTATTTCAAAAACAGAAAGCCAAATCCATCATAGCAACAAAGAAATCTGAACACATTAGCAATTCAAGGGGCACCGCCATCCCCAAGCCTTCCCTCTGTTAGGGTCTTCCCACAAACGAACTCCTTTAAGTAAAATCACTCCCTCTCTCTCTCTCACACTAGTTCCTCTGCCTTCTCTCTCCTTCCCAGCTCTGACTGCTCTGTCTCACTTCCTGCTCCACCTGTTCAGCAAGTGCCTCCTACCACAAGCTCATGTGACTCAGGCAGGTCACATGGCCCTATTAATGGATGGGAAATATCACCTATTATATAAACAATACGGTCAGATGGGAAAGTCCCAGGGCTCCTTAGAGTTCAGCAGCAAAGCAGATGGTAGTTATTTTCATCAATAAAACCATATTGGTTTATGATGTTGAATCATTTGACAGTGCCAAGGATTTTAGTGATAAGAAATTCTGTTCCCAGGTCTTTGGTAGCTGTAGCTGCTGTTGAAACACCTAAAGAGCTATAGTACCTGAAGACAAGATTGCTAGACTCTGTCTTCCCAGGTGTTGCTTCCCTGGAGCAGGGCTGCAGGAGCTGGATGAAAGGCAGGGTGGTGGATGGTCCAGGATGGGTCACTGAAGTTGACAGGCCCCTCCATGATGGCTGTGGGGGCCAGGCTGGAAGCACTTTCCCTCCTTGCTGGTACCTTCCGTATTGCCCGCAAACATGCCCAGGTGTCCCCATCCTAAGAAACCTTCACTAGACCCTACCATCCCCTCAGGCTATCATCCTGTATCTCTCCTTCCTTTCTCAGCCAAACTACTTGAAAATGTTGTCTACACGTTGTCTCCACTTCTCTTGTCACTTAGTACTTAATGATTTTCAGTCTCGCTTTTGTCCCCATCACTTGCCTGAAGCTCTTCTTTCCAAAGTCAGCATGGATCTCTTAATGACTAAATCCGATGATCATTTCTCAGTCTTAAATCTTTCTTGGCCTTGCTGCTGCATTGACCGCCCTCTCCTGGTTTGCCTCCTATCTTTCTGACTGCTCCTTCTCAGTGTTCTTGACTCAATTTTCATCCAAGTCACACCCACTAACTACAGTTCTCTTGTCCCTTAATACTCTTTCTTGCTGCCATGGATTCACAATCATCTCTCTCTGCAGATGATCCCCGATCTATATATCCAGCCTCACTATCTTCCCAAGCTTCAGTTACACATTGCCAACCATTGGACATTTACCACGGATGTAACAAAGACACGTCTAAAACTGACCTCACTATCCTTTCCCCTGCACTCTCCTCTCTTGTCTACTTCCCCATTTCCTTTTGAAGGCACACCATCCTTCCAGTGTTTCAGGTTCTTTGTATCAGCATCCAGAAATCCCTTTCCCTCACCCACACGTTGTTGTTTGCTAAATCTTCTCTCACCTCCCATTCCTTCTCTCTGCTCCCACAACTAGCACCCTAGATTATTGCAATCACTTCTGAAGTGGACTTTCTGCCTCAAGGCTCTCGCCATTCCAATCCCTCCTGCACACTGCTGCCAGAGTAATTCCCTTAAACACTCAATCAGTAAACACTTATTAAATACCTACTATGTGCCAGGCACTGTGCTAAGCACAGGGAATACAGAACGAGGAAAAAAAAAACAGCCCCTGCCCTTGAAGAGCTTACAATCTGATTTCCCATACTCAGCCAATTCCAGTGGCTCCCATTAGCTTCTAGGCAGCCTATCTTTCCACCCTCATTGACCTTATTCCCACACACACACAGTGTTCCGACCAAACTGGCCTTCTCTTTGTTCTTCATGATGCTCCATCTCTTCTCTTGGTGCCTATGCACTGGCCGTCTCCCATGCCTGCACTTCCTCCTTACCTCTGCCTCTCTTCCTGTAAGATGCAGGTCAAGCACGCTGTCATCTGAATGTAGCTTTTCCTGATCCCCCAAGTGCCAGTGGCATTCTTCCCAAACTATCTTTTATTTAACATATAGATAAGCTATAACTTCCCCATTGGAACAAAGATTGTTTCATTCTTTGTACTTGTGTGTTCAGTGCCCAGGACATTTCCTGGAACATAATGGGTGCTTAATAAATGCTTGATTGAGTAACAGGTTGAGGGTCTGAGGGGAAGTAGTAGCAGTGGCTTAATACACCTGGCACATGCAGCCTTCTGTCTCCCTCAGGGTGCGCTGCTCCTTCAGCAAACATTTCTGAGAGATAAAGATGTGGAGGGAATATGTTCCATGTGTAGGACAGCTAAGCAAATGCATAGGACCACTGATGAGTAATAATACCAGACAAGAAACGAAATAGGGCTGTGTGCTCCTATGCGGTACTTGCCACAAGTGCTGAAGAAGACTGAGGGCAGAATGGATTGTGAGGTCCTATTTACAGTGATGTGGTGGGTGCATTAAGCTCCAGAACTCTGCAGAACTTCTTAAAAGAACCATTCAAAAGACTTCAGCTTACCTTGAAAATAACCTCCATTTTATACCCTATTCTCTTTACGCTTGAGTTAACCTGTGCTTCCTTTGGTTTGTTTTTTGATATTACAGAATTTCAGAGTTGGAACGTACCTCATTGTCCATCTAATTCAGTGGTTGCCAAAGTGGGCAATACCACCCCATGTGGGGCACTGCAACAATCTGGGGGTCAGTAGTAGCCTCGGGTATTAGCAATCATACACTTAATCTGAGACTTCTTTCCTAGTTTGTAAGATTTCGGGGGGGGGGGGGTGATGAGTAATTTTAAGGGACAATAAGCCAGATAAGTTTGCAGCCTCTGAATTATCCAACCCATATTTTATCCCTTACCCAATCAGTTCTCCTCTTTGTTTGAAGACCTTCAGTGAGGAAGAACCCACTACTTTCTTTTTTTTTTCTTTTGAGGGGGGAAGGCTGGGCAATTGGGGTTAAGTGACTTGCCCAAGGTCACACAGCTAGCAAGTATGTCACATGTCTGAACCCAGGTCCTCCTGACCCCAAGGCCGGTGTTCTACTCACTGCGCCACGCAGCTACTTCCAAAAGTAGTTTATTCTCCTTTTGGACCATTGTTATTGTTACAAAGTCTTTACTTTATCAGACCTAAAATTTGCCATTTTGAAACTCCTCTCCATTTTTCCAGGTTCTGCCTTCTTGGGCTAAACAGAACAAGTCCAGTCTCCCAAGATTGTAGGTGACGATATTTCAGGTTCTTGAAAACAAGTCTCACGTGTCTCTTAAATCTTCTGTTCTCTAGCCTGAACCCTGCTATTTCCTTTAGCTGATCCTCATATTGCCTGAAATCCACACCCTTCCCCATCCTTGTCACCTCTCCTTTATGTTTATTTTGAATTATACTTTCTAAATTGGGAGGGTGCATCATGCTAAAATTGGTATCATTTTCCGTGTTGAAGGAAGTATGGTATCTCACTTTGTTTTACCTTACTAGATACTCTTAAAGATTCTTCTGTGTTGCTGTGCTTCGTAGCAGTTTCTTGTCACTAACCCTTTTTTTGGCATAAACTTTTTTAACTAAATGGTTAATCTTTTGCAGGAAGCCCTGTTGTCATTGGTTATCACTTGGATTTATCATTTGTCAGGGCCAGGTGGTAATCAGTTAATGCAATTGTATTTTACAACTGCATTTTATCAGTACACATCCTTCGATGACTAATAACCCACAGTCTTGGCATTTCTATTCTAAGGAGTTTCCTTATTGTCCTTACGTTAGTGTCAAATGAACCTTAATATGCCCAATTAGAATTTGTAGGCTTAAAAAGTACTGAGCTAGAACTCAGGAGACTGGATTTGAGTACAGGATTGGTCACGTCTTACCTGTTATATTGGCCAGGTCACTGAACCTTTGTGATACTAGTTTCCTCAACCATAAGATAATTACTGGGAGAATCAAGTGATATACTATATGGGGAAGTAGATTATAATAAATTTAAAATGTTCTGTGGAGACATTAAAGCAATGTTATTTATTATTTCTGGGCTTTCTTTAACCATTTAGTTACATTACCCTTTAAACAATTTGTTAGCATTTAAAGACCTACTGTGTGCCGGGCCCTGAGACTGGTGCAGGGAAGATAAGACAAAAATAGCCTCTCCCTCAAGTAGTTTCTATTACATTGGAGAAAAACCTCATGGTCTCTGGCAAAGGAATCTAAAACTTATGCTGAGTAATTGTGGGAGGGATACTAGCAGCTAAAACTAATTCAGATAGGCCTCCTTTAGGAGATAGTGCTTGAGGTGAGCCTTAAAAGTAGCCAGAAATTCTCCCAGGAGAAAGTGAGGAGATGCCCTGCAGTCTTGGGGGGCCACAGTGCAAAGGCAGGACCAGGGAGAGGGAATGTCACCTACGGCAGCCCACCGGCCCCATGCATAGCACTCTCAAGTCCAGCTCAAACCAGATTAAAATGTAATTGGGAAATGTTTAACAAAAAAATAAAAATACAACACAACGTAGACAATACTGATATGTGGTTTTCTAAGTCAATGTGTAGCTCGCGGAGATGCTTATGTAGTTTAGCGGCCCGTTTGTTTGAACTTGACACCAACAGCGAGGAGACCACTCACCACCCTGCTGCCTGCACATCAGCCTCCACCTCTCCTGTGACCCCGGGCCCACATCGGTGAACTTTGACCTTGTCTCACCCAGACTCAGGCTCACCGCGCCACTCCCTGGCCGTCACCAGCCCTTCCAGCCGAGGCTCCAAGAACGGGAAGCTGCCCCGTGCCCCCTCCCCACTCTCTCTGACTTCCCTGCTGCGCAGGGTGGAGGACGGCTGTCCCCGTGCCCGTGCGGGTCTGTGTCACAGAGCCTACCGGAGGATCCCACAGGCCATCCGTCCAGTCTGTCAGAGCAGTAACATTCTGGAGCCGCCATCCCCAAACCTCCGACCCCCGCCGGGGTCTCCCCCAAACAAACTCCCAGTACAGCCGAGTCACGAGGGTGGCCATTCGCAGCCATAACTGCTCTCTCAGCATCTCCTGTGACGTAACTTCCTTTTCCTGTCAGGAAGCTCCGCCTACCACACGTTAATCCAGATTGCTGCTGTGGGCCGCCCCCCCAATGTTATCTTGCCATGTTCGAATACAAGCCCCCCAGAGGCCAGGACTGCCGCATGTATCCCCAGTGCCTGGCACATGGTGAACACGTGTTAACTGTCCTTTCATTCATTCATAACCTTGGAGATGCAGGCCAGAGCCTTGGGAATGGCCTCGGGAATGTGCAGGGGAAAAAAGATTGGGAATGGCTTTAAAAGCCAAACAGAAGAGTTTGTATTTTATCCTAAGGACGATTAGAAACCATTAGAGTTTCCCAGGTTCTTCTACCATAAGATTATGAAGAAAAACAGATTATTTGCTGAGGCCATGACCCTCTGGAAGAGTGAAAGTTGCAGAAAAGCAAATGAAGACTCAATTTAATATCTCAATCTAATAATAGAACTCTTTCTAAATGGAATTGGTTGTCTAAGGCAGTAACGGGTTCCTCTTTCCTTAGAGGTTTTCAAGGAAATACTCAGATATAGATGTTGGGCTAGATGGCCTCTGAGGTCCCTTCCAGCCCTGAGGTCCTGTGTTTCATTACTATATCTACTCCATATAAGAGGCATTCCTTGATAGTCTAGCTAGTATGCAGAAACTTTAAAATTGACTTGGTTGTTCTTTAAAGGAGATTGGATTTTCTATATTTAAGAAGTTGTGGCTATGCATGTGTATATGTGTGCCTCTTTTTGTAGCTCCAGTGCTTAGCACAGTGCCTGGCAGATAGTAGGCGCTTAATAAATGCTTATTGTCTGACCATGTAAGTTATTTGTCTTTTTACTCTTGGCTGCCCTCTGCTGGGAAATGAAGGCTCTAGGATTTCCTTCAGCAGTTTTTCTCGTTTTGGACATTCTTGGGATCTACCTTATATCTTAGTTAAGCTTGTTGTCATTAAAAAAAAAAGTTGGAGAAATAACTTTTAAAATCAGGCAACATTGGAGCGGAGCCAAGATGGCGGCTGGTAAGCAGGGAATAGTGTGAGCTCCATGCCGAGACCCTCCAAAAACTTATAGGAAATGGCTCTGAACCAATTCTAGAATGGCAGAACCCACAAAACAGCAGAGGGAAGCAGGGCTCCAGCCCAGGACAGCCTGGATGGTCTCTGGGTGAGGTCTATCCCACACGGAGCTCGGAGCTGGGGGCGGAGTGGAGCGGAGCCCAGCCTGGGCGGAGTGGACCATCCAGACCAGAAGCCGGGCGCAGGGGGCCCTAGCGCCCTGATTCAGTGAGCTGCGGCAGTTACAAGACTTCTCAACCCACAAACACCAAAGACTGCGGAGAAGGTTAGTGGGAAAAGCTGCAGGAGTGGAAGGAGTTCACGGTTCAGCTTCCAGCCCTGGGGGCAGCGGAGGTGGGGCAGCTACAGCTGTTGTTACTTCTGGCTCCAGGCCCACCTGGTGGGAGGAATTAAGTGGCGGATCAGAGCAGGAGTGCAGAGCCTGCCGAAGATCTAAGCCCAGTTCGGGTTGGGGGTTCTTGGGGAAGGAGCAGTGCTGGTGTGGCAGAGCTGGCACCTCCCCCCCAAACGTGGAACATAGAACTCTGTAATCTACAAGCAGTCGTACCCCACTGAAAAACTCAAGGGTCAAGTTAGTTGGCTGGGAATATGGCCAGGCAGCAAAAACACACCCAGATTCAGTCTCAGACTTTGCATTCTTTCTTTGCTGACAAAGAAGACCAAAACATACAGACAGAAGAAATTAATAAAGTCAAAGAGCCTACAACAGAAACCTCCAAGAAAAACAGGAACTGGTCCCAGGCCATGGAAGAGCTCAAAAAAGAGTTGGAAAAGCAAGTTAGAGAAATAGAGGAAAAATTGGGAAGAGAAATGAGAAGGATGCGAGAAAACCATGAAAAACAAGTCAATGACTTGCTAAAGGAGACCCAAAAAAATACTGAAAAATACACTGAAGAAAACAACACCTTAAAAAACAGACTAACTCAAATGGCAAAAGAGCTCCAAAAAGCCAATGAGGAGAAGAATGCCTTGAAAGGCAGAATTAGCCAAATGGAAAAGGAGGTCCAAAAGACCACTGAAGAAAATACTACTTTAAAAATTAGATTGGAGCAAGTGGAAGCTAGTGACTTTATGAGAAATCAGGATATTATAAAACAGAACCAAAGGAATGAAAAAATGGAAGACAATGTGAAATATCTCCTTGGAAAAACCACTGACCTGGAAAATAGATCCAGGAGAGATAATTTAAAAATTATTGGACTACCTGAAAGGCATGATCAAAAAAAGAGCCTAGATACCATCTTTCAAGAAATTATCAAGGAGAACTGCCCTGATATTCTAGAGCCACAGGGTAAAATAGAAATTGAAAGAATCCACCTATCGCCTCCTCAAATAGATCCCAAAAAGAAATCTCCTAGGAATATTGTTGCCAAATTCCAGAGCTCCCAGATCAAGGAGAAAATACTGCAAGCAGCCAGAAAGAAACAATTTGAGTATTGTGGAAACCCAATCAGAATAACCCAAGATCTGGCAGCTTCTACATTAAGAGATTGAAGGGCTTGGAATACGATATTCCGGAGGTCAATGGAGCTAGGATTAAAACCTAGAATCACCTACCCAGCAAAACTGAGTATCATGTTCCAAGGCAAAATATTGACTTTCAATAAAATAGAGGACTTTCAAGCTTTCTCAGTGAAAAGACCAGAACTGAATAGAAAATTTGACTTTCAAACACAAGAATCAAGAGAAGCATGAAAAGGTAATCAAGAAACGGAAATTGCAAGGGACTTACTAAAGTTGAACTGTTTTGTTGACATTCCTACATGGAAAGATGATGTGTATGATTCATGAGACCTCAGTATTAGGGTAGTTGAAGGGAATATGCATATATATATGTTTATGTATATATATATATATATATATATAAGTGAATGTGTATGTATGTATGTATCTATGTGTATATGTATGCATGTGTATGTATGTGTATATATATATGTGTGTATGTGTTTTTATATATATATGTAAAAGAGAGAGAGCAGACACAGGGTGAGTTGAAGATGAAGGGAAGATATCTAAAAGAAATAAAATGAAATTAAGGGATGACAGAGCAACATACTGAGAGAGGGAGTTAGGGAGAGATAGAATGGGGTGGATTATCTCGCATAAAGGTGGCAAGAGGAAGCAGTTCTGTGGGAGGAGAGGAGAGGGCAGGTGAGGGGGGAATGAGTGAACCTTGCTCTCATCAGATTTGGCCTGAGGAGGGAATACCATACATACTCAGTTGGGTATCTTACTCCACAGGAAAGAAGAGGGAGGAAGATTAAAAAAAAAATAAAAGGGGGGGGATGATGGAGGGGAGGGCAGATGGGGGTGGAGGTAATCAAAACAAACACTTTGGAAAGGGGACAGGGTCAAGGGAGAAAATTCAATAAAGCGGGATGGGTTGGGAAGGAGCAAAATGTAGTTAGCCTTTCACAACATGAGTATTGTGGAAGGGTTATACATAATGATACATGCGTGGCCTAGGTTGAAGTGCTCGACTTCTTAGGGAGGGTGGGTGGGAAGGGAAGAGGGGAGAGAATTTAGAACTCAAAGTGTTAAAAACAGATGTTCAAAAACAAAAAAAGTTTTTGCATGCAACTAAAAAATAAGATACACAGGCAATGGGGCATAGAAATTTATCTTGCCCTACAAGAAAGGAAGGGAAAAGGGGATGAGAGGGAGGGGAGGGCCGACTGGGGAACAAGGCAACCAGAATATAAGCCATCTTGGAGTGGGGGGGAGAAAATGGGGAGAAAATTTGTAATTCAAACTGTTGCGAAAATCAATGCTGAAAACCAAATATGTTAAATAAATAAATTTAAATAAAAAAAATTAAATAAAATAAAAATTATAAAATGTGAAAAAAAAATAAAGACAAACAAAAGCAAGAAAAAAAATAAAATTAGGCAACATTGTTCCTGAATTCACATCTTTAATTAAATAAAAATAACAAAACTTACAACAGTGAATAACACTATCCTGATAGTGAATGACACTTCTAGCCAGCACAACTATGCGTGAACATAAGACTGAAGTAGTAGAGTGAGACAGTGGTGCCAACATTTTCATAATGTTTTTTATGATACTTTTCCTCAAAGAACTGAACTTGTAATATCTTAAAGTCTGAAAGATGTTAGAATTATGTCAGTTGGAATATTGAGGTAAATCTGCTGAGGCTTATATATAAGACTTTTCCCCACCCTGTATCTAGTGCAATGATCTTCATATAGCAGAAACTTAATAAATATTTCCTTTATAATTGTCAAAATGTAACATTTTGCTTTCTCATTTTCTGTCAGTCCTAAGGTTGAAAGATACTGTGAAGTGTGATCTTCCTTTCCCCACCTAAAACACCTAAGCCAGTAGGTCCTTTAAGTTAGCATAGGTCATAGGATTAAATTAGTTAAAGTCAAGAGAACTCTTGAAGGCCATTTGGTCATAGGATTAAATTAGTTAAAGTCAAGAGAAATCTTGAAGGCCATTTGGTCAAACTCACTCATTTTGCAGATGAGGGAACAGAGGCCCATAGACGTTAAGTGAGTTCCTGAAGGTCATACAGCTAGTAAAAGGCCAAGCCAGAGTATGAACCCTGATCATCTGGTTCCAAATCTAGCATACTTTTCATTTGGTGGTCCTGTCTTTAGACTTCTTGCTCAAGTGACAGGACCTTGTGATTGCTTAATCAAGACACAAGAGGATCAGAATAAGAAATAAGTAACGATGAACCAGCAACTTTAGGGTAATTGCCTTCTTTCTTAAGGGTACTGTTTGGTCTCCTTTTTAACATTCAAGCCTTCCTCTTCATGCAAAGGAAATAGCATGGGTGCTGCTGATGTTCCATGGATAGCTGTGTCACATTCAGTAGGAATGTAAAATTATATTTGCCTACCTTCTCTGGAATTAAATTTCACCAGCCAGTCATTCACTAAACAAATAATGACTTAGCACTGAATTCATACTTAACCAGTTTAACCAAATTAAATTCTATATATTATGAAGAATTTGGGATTCTCCAGCTCTTCTCTCAGCAAAAGTTTATATAAAAGAAATACAAAGAATTCAACATAAATCTGGATTTGTCCTGAGGAAAATTTGAATTCCCTTCTAGACACCATGGAAAAAGTTACTAGTGATCTGCATTGCCTGCTTTCCCTCCCTAGAATGGAACAGAAAAGACTTCTTATAAACAAAAATGTCGAAAAGGCAGTGTGGGCAGTGTATTTATTTGGAAATTGGAATTACTCAAACCACATCTGTCTGAAATTAATTAGCTTTAAAATCTACTTGTCAGAGGTTGGGATGGGGATGCAGTATTCTTATTTCACAGAATGGATCTCTAGATATATTAAGATTTCCAACATGGAAATGTTTATGAAAGAGATATCTATACAGGTCTTCAAAGTTTTCCCAAGGAGAATTTTTTTAGGCATGAGTTACAGTGTATCTAAACAAAGGTTTGGTTTTTTTTTCCCCAAAAGTAACTGATAGACATTTCTTTTTTTTTTTAGTGGAAAAGAACAGGAAACAAAGGGGATATTCATCACTTGGAGAATAGCTGAACAAATTATGATATATGAGTATGGTGGAATACTATTATGCTTTAAGAATTGATGAAGGGACAAATGAACTGATACAGAATGAAGTGAGCAGAACTAGGAGAACAATTTTATATATATATGTGTGTGTGTGTGTGTGTGTGTGTGTATGTACATATATATGTATGTATATATAAAACATTATAAAGACAAACAACTTTTAAAGACTTAAGAACTCAGATGAATGATGTAACCACAGTTACAGAAGACCAATGATAAGCCACGGTACCCCACATCCTAATAGAAAGATGATGGACCCAAGATGGACATAGCCAATGCAGGAATTTGATTTGCTTGACTCATCTATATTAACAAATGTGGATCACCCTTGTCACAACAAGGGTCTTGTTTTTCTTTTCTCAAAGAAAAAGATTTCAGTTGTTTTTCAGTTGTGTCTGACTATTTGTGACCCCATTTGGGTTTTTCTTGGCAAAGATACTGGAGTGGTTTGCCATTTCCTTCTCCAGCTCATTTTACAGATGAGGAAACTGAGGCAAACAGTCTGCTTCGGTTGCATCCCAAAAATGTTGATAGGTTGTCTCATAGTTTTCTCTAATGAAGTCACCTGTTATTTCTCTGGTTTGTTCTATGAACCACCAATTACTTAGTGTTAAATTATTTAAGCTCTATTTAAGTGTGAATCCTTTCATCAGAAGTCCTTTATTGATTATAATTTTGATGCAGTCATTTCTGTATTTATTTGAGGTTTTTATGCCTTGGCACACGCTTGATTTTTATAAATGTGCCACACACAGTTGAGAGTTGCCCCTGTCTCCTGCTGAGGCTTTCAGTGCTCTGAGGAATGCCCATCTAGGCACAGATCTATCTCCCTGCACAGTGACCTTTGGCGTTGCTTCTTGTCCCTGCTTCTGTCCTTAGCAGCCAGGGTCAGGATCTGATTTCAGTTCCCTTTTGATAGGGCTTGTGATGGCTTGCGATGACTTCCACTCGCAGTACACTGGCTTACTGTTTTCAGTTTTCAGGAGCTCAGCACAATTCTTCCTCCCTTCTCTACTGGCTGGACCCTTTAAAAAATAGATTTATACTCTCTTTGCTGGTACAGTTCCTCTCCCCAGCTTGCTGCTCACTTACTGAAGACTCCGTTTCCATAATAAGGCCTCCCTATGGCCCACTGCCTCTTCCTCACCTGCCTCTGCTGGCTTCTGGGAGGCTTTTTTTGAGTTCTGGATTGGATGGAGAAACTTACTTCTGAAGAGATATTTTCCCCCAATTTATTAATCACATTTATTTCTGGAGTCATTTTCAAATATTTGCTGGGGTTTCTCTCATAGAAGAGCTAGCCTTCTTTATGAGCCCTCACTTTATGTTCTTAGAATTGCATTCTTGAGAGCTTCCCATCCCTCCTGAGATGATTTCTCTGGAGAATTTTCACCTATAGGAACCCAACTATCCTTCCAAACCTAAGGTACATGTCAGAATCTGAGCTTTCTTCTTCTCTTTCACAAATTCTAAGATGGAGTGGTCACCTCCCCCCGCCTCGCCCCCCGCACACACTATTTTTCACCGTCTTTGTTCCAGCAACCAATTCCTCCTTACTGTTGAGATTAGTGCCTGCCTTCATTCCTCAGTCATCCATGAAGGATAAAATTCTCATTAAGACAAGCCAAGAAAGTATTAACTCCGGTTTTTGTCAGAGGCAGAATGCCAATAATTGTTTGAAAATTTGAAGTTCTCCACCACCACTATGGCCTGCCTTCATGCTAGTCTCGTGATTTTCTTGAACTTCTCTGCTTCTTCTTTCCAGGTGGTGTGCAATATGTTCTGATAATATATCCTTATATTTGTCCCACTGTTGATCTTCACCAAAATATTCTCCTTCACACTTACCCCCTTCTCCGATTTCCTTATATGAATATATCTTCTTAATATACAACAATACTCTGTCTACCCTCCCCACTTTTATCTGTTCTGCTGGTTAAGATAGACTCTTCCAGAGCCATATTCCTGTAATGAACATGTCCCATCCTACCAAGCCTCCGTGATACCTGTGAGGTCAGATTTGCCTGCCTACCTCAGGATCATGAGTTCACTTTGTCCTTTACCTCTCTTTTGTGCATTTATCTAAAGGTGTTTAAGTCCAGGGGTTTTCTTGTGGTTTCTTTCCTGGATTTTTGTCTACCATGAATTTCTGTGCATCTTACTGTGCTGCTGTTCTTACATTGGAGTTGCCCTCCATGGCATCTAGTTTGGCAGACAGATATAAACAGTTTTCTGTCTTCCCCTTGCTTTTTGTTTTAAAGTACTTTCAATTAGATTTTCCGGACTGTTAGTACCTATGTACTTCTTCTAGTACCACAGGAGCCCATTATTCCTAACTTTTAAGCCATGTTTCAGGGATCCAAATCCCATTCTCTGATACCATTTTACTTCCCAAATCTTCCTTTCTCTCTTAAGACCTTTACCTTCATTCAACAGCAGTGATAAAAATACCACCTGTGCTTCAAGCCCCAGGACCTCTTTTTCTTGCCTAACATTTCATAGACTTTAGCAGTGCTTTCTAGATTTCTTCAGGGAGTCTCTTTTTTAACCACTTGGACTACCACAGACAGGTAGTAGTCATCAGGTGTGATAGGCCTTGGGAGTTGGTTTCTCAGCCACATCCTTCAGGAACCCTGCTGACCAGTATTCTTATCCAGTCAACACTATTCTTCTCTTCTCTGTTCCTTCCTACATACTGTCCCTTGAAGACATTACCTCTGGATCCACAACACTCCTTGGAGCCTAAAGAAGCTCCTTCCCTTTCGTCTGTCACATTCTTCCACTCAGAGACCTCCTGACACTGTCTAGGATTACCTCAGTGTCTTTGGATCCTACATTAAAGCCCTTCCCCTTCTCCTGCTTTTTTTTTTTTTTTTGCTTGGGGCTTTGGGGGCGGGGGGAGGGATATACCTTCTCCTTCCTTTCATTCTGGATGAAAGAAAGCCTATCTTCCCAATCCTTTTGCCTTCTCTTCCAAGAGGGAGGCTAGAGCAGCCTGCAGTTTGAGCATGGATAACCAGATAGATAGTTTGTATTATGTGCAGAATTAGTGTGGAATTATAAAACGTGTAGAATTCCTCCTACTCCCTGTGCTTCTTCAGAGCTTCATAGTTCTAGATAGGAGCTCTTTTGGCCAAGGCCCCTGGAGAAACATCGTAACCACTCTCTAGGGTGAAGAGCAATCTTCAGTTCTCTTCACTTCAGCACTTTCTAAAGAAATATCTTCAGTGCTTAGACAGGTACGCATAGCTTCACTTTCCTCCTCTTACACATTTCTTTAGTGTTATGCCTTTTGCCTTCACAGGATCATAGGTCTAAAACTGAATGGTATCTTCAATGCCACAATAATCCAGCTCCTTAACTTTACAGATGAGGAAATTAAGGCCCAGGAAGGGTGTGACTTGCCCTGGGCCTCACAGGTGGTGTCCGAAGCAGGATTTGAATCCAAGTCCTCTGATTCCAGAGTCTTTCCATATGTACCAAGTTGCCTCCTACTTCCTCATCCTTTTCTGAAAGCTCTTTTGTTCTTCTTCTTCTCCTCCCCTCCCCTCTAGAAGGAAAATGCTCTTAAATTTTAGAATAGCTATTACGTAATATGCAAAAATGTCACTTGATGACTTCTCAGTCCTGCCTATAAGAGTGGGCCCTTTTCTGACCAATGAGGGGAGGGGGACTTTTAAAGAAATTGTGTTAATGTCTTCTGTTTTTACATCAGTTGTGTGTGTGTGTGTGTGTATAGGCTTATATATCACCCATCCATCTCATACCTACCTTCACTTATTGTGGGAAGATAAAAAAAAAACAAAACTGGTCACTGGCCATATCTGCAAGTGTGTGCAGTACTCTACACCCATAGTACTCCACCTTTCTCTCAAGAGGAAGCATATTTCATCTTCTTTATGGAACAAAGATTGGTTATTACATCTAATATGAGTATAAATACCTTTTAATGTTGGGTGGGGAGGAATCATGTGCAGTTATTACTCTTCCATGCAATGGGCTATGCTGAGCCCTAGAACACAAATATAGGCAAGCCATATCCGTGAGGGACTTACATTCTAACGGGAGAGAGTAGCCCATAAAAGAGAGCTGGAAAGCTTGAGGGGACATGGGGCAAAGAGGGCAGATTACGTGCTTGGCCAGAAAGGGGCTGATAAGGAGGAGAGGAAGTCTTGAGAGTCAAATCATGAATGAAGTGAAGTGTGACTGGGCCCCCTCCTGAAATAGTGGACCATGAAAACTGTCACTGTTAGGGAGAATGGGGCATTTCTCCAGGGTGGGAAGGTGGTTGCGAGTCAAGTTGGGAATCAGAGTACACTGTTTTCCTGCTGTTTTCACTGTCACTTAATCCAAGGCTTCCCATGTTCTGTGGCTTCTTTATATTTGTCATTTCTTGAAATAGAATGTTTCATTGTATTGATATACCACAGTTTGTTCAGTCATTTGGGGGAGAGGAGGGTGCTTTAAGAACATTTCTCCGTTGGTTATGATGGTTCAGGATTCTCAATTATACATCATCTCTAGAGAACATTTATATTAAATGATGGGGCTTCGTGTCAGGGAGCAAATGATCATTAATAGAGGCACTGTGCACTTTCCAAAATACAGTCCAGCCCACTCTTTTGTTCTGAAGCCCCTCTTTAGATCCCGGATGACCCTAATTTGCCTCTTGACTCCCAGGTCAGTGTTCTTTGGACCTTATCACCTTGACTCTGACAGTCTGGATCTTCAAGAAGTTATGACCTGGTTGAGGAAAGGATTTAAATTTTAAAATTAAAGGACAAGGCACAGGATATGTGTAATAAACATTAAAGGACAGAGTACAGACAGTCACTACAAGTATATAAAAGGTGGGAAGAAGTTTGACCCCTCCAGGATTTTATCATTTGGACTGTCCAATAGTCCTAGATAGAAAGATCCCCATCTTGTACTAGAAACTTGGCCAGCCCTCCTATAAATATATACAAGTTGCAAAATGGTGAAATTTAGGTTTGATATTATGAAGAACTTTCTAACAAAGTTATAGCAGATTCCCCCTCCCTGGAAGTCTGTGAGCAAAGCCTGAATGACCACTTGACGACTACTCTGCAGAAGTACTTGTTCACTGATGGTTTGGACCAGGTGGTTACTGAGCTCCCATCTTGACTCTTCTGTCATCCTGTGGTACAGAACTTACAGGTTCCCCCATGGTCTTTGCTGCAATCCCTTATTTTAGGATGCCCAACAGTGTATCCAGCAGCCAAAGTAATCTCCTTCATGACAGATGACCTCTAGCAAGCAAATTTATTGCTTATTACCATACATTAGTAGGGAGCTCTCTGTTGTGTTTTTTGTGGTGAGAAATGAATCTCTTATCACAGCGTATAGAATTAGAGAACAGAGACAATAAGAAAATGGTGCATCTCCTAACTCTCAGAAGGGAAAAACAAACACTATAAATTTATAGAGAAGAGGTGGCAAATGCCTTTTATTTGTTTGTGAACATTTGTATTTTCACTTTTTGGGGGGGGGGGAGTGGAGAGAAAGAGATTATAAAATATAGTATGACTTGCCAAATTCCAAGACATAAATTGGAGCTTTATATTTGCCTTGGATTTTTGCAGGTGATACTGTTTTGTCAGTTAGTATGTACAGAAACTTTTCTTTTTTTTCCCTTCAAAACTTGTGAATTTATTTATATTAGAAAAAGATGATTGCACCTGAAACTGCACATCTATGTGCAGTTGTCTTTTTTTATTCTACTTTGTTATGGAAATGCTCTATTTCATAAACTAAAAATAAAGTTTAAAAAACAAATTCACAAATTTTGAAGAGAAAAAAAGCATAAACTTTTCAGAACAGGGAGCTGCCATCTTTTCTGTGACTTCCTGTTTTTTACCTTGGCTGTCAGTGATGTGGTGAAATCTCTCCATGAGTCAGGAAAGTAAACTCTCTTCTTCCACCCCCACTTGCAGTTCATTTTCGTCTTTGCTTCTCTTGTTCCTCTCACAGTGCCCACACCCATGTTCCTGATCCTACTTCTCTTCTTTCCCAACTCAAGGTTGCTCTGAAATGACAGGTAGCTCCAAAAATATTAATGGCCTAATAAAATTACACCCCATGGAGCTAATGGAAGGCTAAGAATGCTACGCTGCTTCTTTCTGTGCTGTTCTCTTGCTCTTCTATCTGCTAGAAAATGATGAATAAGAAAGAGCTTTATAGCTACAACCACTATCTCAATTTGCACGGTGTTTAAGAAACATGAAAGTATTTAACACAAAAAGGTCTTCCTAAATTTTTGTGTGGATTGCTTATGCTCTACAGATCTGAAGTATTTGCCTCAGTTTAGTATTTCTATAGATAATACTAACACTACCTTACAAGCTCAATGAGAGAGGTAACTAATAATTTTTGTGAAGCACTTAGCATTTATATACCACATTCACATTTGGTAATTCATCTTTAACAACAAGGAAATGTCTGCTTCTGTGTTTACTACATGAATATCTGTCAATAAGTAGGTGTATGTGTACTAATTAACTAAATGAGACCTGGGTAAAAAAGCTCAAGTGGGTGGGAATAAAATGCAGTTTACAGCTTTGGTGCCTAAGAATTAATGCTAATTTCTGCAGCTTCCCAACTTAAAACAGGCCTGTAATTTCATTGTTATTGCAGATTCATGGGAATAAAGTCCCTTTTCCAGTGAAGACTAGTCAGTACTCCACTTAGAGAACTGCTCAGGGTACTAAGAGATTAAGTGACTTGCCTAGGGTCACACGGTTTGGCTAAGGCCTCTTTTAAAAGTCATTAGCTACTCATAGCACAAAAGTTTTCAAACTAATGCATGTGGCCCAACTTTCAGTTGACTTTACATACTTACACACTTCCCTTGCATTCCTGTAGTCAGTGATGAATTAGAGCACTTTTTTCAGTGACTATTGATAGCTTTGATTTTTTTTCTTCTAAAGAATTCCTGTTCATCTTTGGATTTATCCATCACCTAGTTTCTACCTCTTTTGGTCTCAGTCCTCACTGATGAATATTGGTATTTATTTTGCCAGTCGACATTAAAAGTATTTTTGCATATAGTTGAGGTCTCTCAGCAAATCTTACTCCAAAAGTTATTCTAACTCATGATTATGTTCAGGCTGCTGTGAATTCGGTTGATCTTTGTTTCCTGTAATTGAGTGGCAACTATTGTTTGGACTAGGATTCGCCGCAAATGTGTCATCTCATTTTTTCTGACAGGAGAATGCGTGTTGATTTCTGTTCCTTCAGAATGGAGAACTTTAGGGAAAATTCAGTACTGTGTTGTTATCCTAACTTTAGAAAGCAGATTTAGCTTTTGGTGTTTCTCCCTACCTGAGCCCAGACGAGGCACTAGGCAGAATTGTGAAGTAGGTGAAAGGTTATCCCTGGTGCCCTCCACCCTTCTTTTCTCCTTCCCTTTATACTCTAAAATTCATTTGAAATTGTTTTTAAGTCTTTTATTTAGTGTGCACATTATTCCAAATATAGTTTAGTCTTCCTTTGAGAGGCAGTGTGATGTGTGCAAAAAGCACTGTGTTAGCCCATCCTGCCAATGACTGACCTCGCGCAGGTCTAGGGTACGTTTCCTCTGCTGTAAATAAAGTACAGTGTTTAGACTAGATGATCTCCTTAAGTTCCTTTCCAGGTATTAGATTCTTTTTTCCTACTGTGTCTTTACTGCCCACATCAATATTCATTAAACAGTCTAAGAAAATCAGTATCTCACTAACCTTCAGTCTTTCCCTGTCTACTGGCTGCTTTCCCATTGCCTACAAGCATGCCCATAGCTCCCTCATCCTCCGAAAAAAACCCTCACTTGATTTGTCTGTCACTTCTAGCTGTCTCCCCATGGCTCTCCTACCTTTCTGGGCTATTCTCCTTGAGAATATCTGTCTACAGTCAGTACCTCCACTTCCTTTCCTGTCACTCTCATTTTAATTCTAGTCTGGATTCCAGCCTCATCATTCAACCTGAAACAGCTCTTTCCAAAATTATTAGCGATCTCTAACTTGCCACATCTAATGCCTTTTTCACAATTTTTACCTTTTTTTAAGTTATTTTTCATTTAGTTAAATATTTCCCAATTACATTTCTAAAACTTTTAACATTCTTTTTTTTATTGCTGAGTTCCAAATTCTCACCCTCCCTAATGGCCCTATTCTGCCCATTGAGACAGCAAGCAATACGATATTAAGTATGTAAAGTCATGCAAAACATTTCCATATTAGCCATGTTGCAGAAGAAAACACACACACACACAAAATAAAGTGAAAAAAAGCATATTTCAATCCGTACTCAAGAGTTCGTCAGTTCTCTCTCTGGAGGCGGATAGCATTTTTCATCATGGGTCCTGATTGATCAGAGTAGCTAAGTCTTTCACAGTCGATCATTATTACATTATTATCATTAATGTGCACGTGTCCTGGTTCTGCTCACTTCACTTTGCATCGATTCATGTTTTTCTGAAACCATCCTACTCATCATTTCGTATGATGCAATAGTAGTCCTTCACAATATAAACCCACAACTTGTTCAGCCAGTCCCCATTTGATGGGCAGCCCCTCAATTTCCAATTCACAAAAAATCATTATGAAATATTTTAATATATTTTCCCCTTTTCTTTGATACCTTCGGGATACCGACGTAGGAGTGCTATTGTTTCGTGAAAAGGTATGCACAGTTTTATCACCCTTTGAGCGTAGTTCCAAATTGTTCTCCACAATGGTTGGACCAGTTCACAATTCCAACAGCATAGTGTCCCTATTTGTCCACATCCCCTTCAGCATTTATCATTCTATTTTTCTGTCCTATTAGCCATTCTAAGGGGGGTGAAGTGGTATCTGAGATGTTTCCCTTGCGTTCCTGTAGTCAGTGATGAATTAGAGCACTTTTTTCAGTGATTATTGATAGCTTTGATTTTTTTTCTTCTAAAGAATTCCTCTTCATGTCTTTTGACTACTAATTAGAGAATGTCTCTTGGCTTAGTTCCCTGTATTTTTGAGAAGTGAGGCCTTTATCAGAGAAACTTGCTGAAAATTTTTCCCAGTTCCATTTCATTGGTGCAAAACCTTTCAAGTTTGATATAATCAAAATTATCCATCTTACTTCCCATGATCCTCTCTATCTCTTGTTTTGACCACATACTCTTTCCTTATCCATTGATCTGAAAGGTAATCTTTTCCAAGCTCCCCTAATTTACTTATATCACCCTTTATGTCTGAATCATTTATTCATTTTTTCCTTCTTTTCCAATACAATGTGAGATATATCACCCTGTACCCAATTTCTGCCAATCTGCTTTCCAGTTTTCTCAGTAATTTTTATCAGATGGTGGGTTCTTGCCCCAAGAGCTTGGATCTTTGGGCTTATCAAACACTAGATTACTATGGTCATTTACTACTGTGTATTGTGTACCTAAACTCTTCCACTGATCCACCATTCTGTTCCTTAGCCAGTACTAGATTGTTTTCATGATTACCTCTTTGTAATATAATTTGAAATCTGGTACTGTGAGGGTGCTTTCCTTTACTTTTTTTTTTGTTAATTCTCTTGATATTCTTGACCTTTTCTACTTCCAGATGAATAGTTATATTTCCTAGCTCTATAAAATAATTCTTTGCTTACTTGATTGGTATGGCACTAAGTAAGTAAATTAACTTAGGTAGAGTTCTCATCTTTATTATGTTGTCTCAGCCTACCCATGAGCAATTAATATGTCTCCAGTTCTTTAGATCTATCTTTATTTGAAAAGTTGTGTAAGATCATATAATCCCTGGGTTTGTCTTGGGAGGTTGACTTTCAAGTATTTTATATTGTCTGCAGGTATTTTAAATTGAATTTCTCTTTCTGCCTTTTCCTGCTAGATTTTGTTGGAAACATAGAAATCTGATTATGTGGGTTTATTTATATGCTGTAACTTCGCTAAAGTTGTTCATTGTTTCAGTTAGTTGTTTAGTGGATTCTCTAGGATCCTCTAAGTATACCATCATATCATCTGCAGAGAGTGATAGTTTTGTTTCCTCATTGTCTATTTCTATTACTCCAATGTCTTTTTCTTCCCTTATTCCTACAGCTAGAACTTCTAGAACAATAATGGTGATCATGAACATCCTTGCTTCACCCCTGATCTTATTGGAAAGGATTCTAGCTTATCCCCATTACAGATGATGTTTGCTGATGGTTTTCAGGGGTGGGGAACCTACAGCCTCGAGGCCACATGTAGCCTTCTAGGTCCTCAGGTATGGCCCTTTGATTGAATCCAAACTTCACAGAACAAGTGCCCTTAATTTAATAAAAGGATTTGTTCTGTAAAACTTGGATTCAGTCAAAGGGCCACACATGAGGACCTAGAAGGCCACAGGTTCCCCACCTATGGTTTAGATAGATAGTACTTATCATTTTAAGGAGCTCTCCCATTATTCCTATGTTTTCTTGTATTTTTAATAGGAATGGATGCTGTATTTTGTCAAAGGCCTTTTCTGCATCTCTCAAGCTAATCATATTATTTCTATTGCTTTTATTACTATACAGTCAGTTGTGCTGATAGTTTTCCTAATATTGAAGCAGCCCTGCATTCCTGGTGTAAGTCCCACCTGGTCACAGTGTATGATCCTGGTCATATATTGCTGTAATCAGCCCTCCTCATTCTTGATCTCTCTTCATCCTTGGACACTATTGTCATCATTCTTTGGTATTGTCATCCTACTTGGTTATTTTCTTCTCTATATATTTTTATGACCCTTATTCTTTCCTGATTTTCATTCTTTCCTGGTCTCTCCTCTGTTCCCTTTGCTGAATCTTCATCTGGGTCATGCCCACTAACCATGGGTGTACCCTGGTTCTCTTCCCTTTTTCCTATAAGCTGTTTACTTGGTGATATCATCAGTTCCTGTAGATTCAGTTTTTTTCTGTGCACATGATTCCCAGGTCTGCTTCTCCAGCCCTCACTTCCCTCAGCTTCCAGGCTCACATCTCCATTTACCTTTTGATTATCTCAGATGGGATGTCCCATAGATATCTGAACCTCAGCATGTCCGAAACCAAATTCATTATCTTTCCCCAAAACTCTTTCCTCTGCCTCACTTCACTATTACTTTCCAGAGTTACCAGGCTTACAGACTAGGTGTCGTGTTCCAGTCCTCACTCTCTTTCACACTCTATAATAATATTGCCACATCCTGTTGATTCTGCTTTGGTGGCGTCTCTCATAGACACCCCTTTCTCTCTTGTGACACTGCCACCTTCCTAGAATAGACCTTCCCTGCCTCATGCCTGAGCTACTAAAGGAGGTGACTGGTTGATCTTGCTGCAAATGTCTTCCCATTCCAGTTCATCTTCAACTCAGCTGTTAAATTGATCTTCTTAAAGCACAGGTCTTTTTCCATGTCTCCCTCTGAAACACACACACACACACACACACACACACACACACACACACACACACACACACACACACACACTTGGTAAACTCTAGTGGCTCCTTATTACCTCCAGAATTAAATATAAAATCTTCATAACCTAGTGTTTTCTTGCCTTTCCAGTCTTGTTACTGTTTTTCTTATTTTCTTGTCATTGGCTCAACTCGTTATTCACTATCACTCTTTCACACCCCACTTTAAAAAGCTTCAAGCTAGTCAAGTCTGGTCAGCTATGATTATACTTTAATTTCTGTGAATAAAACAATAGAAAAATGGCTTGAAATAAACCACAATCACTACTGGGACCACTCATCCAGCCTCTTCTACCTTCATACTCTAAACTTATCCTGCTTAAGAGATTAGATTCCTTTGTATTGCTCCTTAACAGTGTTAATAGTAAAGCAAAACCGCTGAATGCACCTGGATTACTATTATCAGTTTTATTTTAATCTTGTCGATACTAGTAAGAAACTAGTGGTATAACATAATCATAGTAGTAGAAATTAACATCTCATTTACATGACATTATTAAATAAACCATCTCCTAAAAATGAATTAATTTGAATTTGAAATAATTAATATGAAAAATAGAGCTATGGTGGCAAAGAATTGGAAATCAAGGGATTCCCATCAATTGGTTAATGGCTGAACAAGTTGTGGTATAGGAATGTAATGGAATACTGTTGCACTGTACGGAATGATGAGCAGACAGGCTTCAGAATAACCTGGAAAGATGTATCTGAACTGATGCTGAGTGAGGGGAGCAGAACCAGGAGAACATTGTACACAGTTAACAGTTACATTGCACAATGGCTAATTTTGATAGACTTGGCACTTCTCAGCAATGCAGGGTTCTAAGACAACTCCAAAAGACTCGGGGTAGAAGATGCTATCCACATCCACAGAAAGAATTACGGAATCTGAGTACAGATTGAAGCAGACTATTTGCTCTCTTTTTTTTGTTGTTGTTTTGTTTCTTCTTTCTCATGGTTCATTCCATTGGTTATAATTCTTCTTTACAACATGATTAATGTGAAAATATGTTTAGTGTGAAGGTATATGTAGAACCTACATTGGATTGCATGCCATCTTGGGAGGGAGGGGGGGAAATTTTGGAATTCAAAAACCTGTGGAACTGAATATTGTAAACTAAAAATAAATTAATTAAAATTTAAAAAAAGAGCTGTAAGTAACATTAGAGAGCATCTAAATTAACCCAGTTTTACAGATAAGAAAACAGAGACTCAGAGAAATACAGTGACTTATCCAAAGTCCCACCGAAAATTTGTCTTTTCAGGCCAAATTTAGTCCTCCTACTTTTTACTGTTAAGTACTTCCTCTCTTTACCCTCTTTTGCAGTGATAACTGTAAAAATTAAAACCCTGTTACTATGGAATGGCATTCTGGGAAGAGGGCAGGGTAGAAATACAGGAAGAAATTTAGGCAATGTAAGACTAAAAGATATCAATTAAAATTTATTTTAATACCCACAGTATCCTTAGTGTTATCTAGAAAAGCACTGGGCAGAGCTGCGTTCAGAATAACACTAGTCTTCTGCATATTTAATGCATGTTACAGTGCCGTTTCTTAGTTAACAAAGACTACAAAGATTATACACAGAAAAACTTAGTCTTCTCCTGATGCCAAATTTAGGATGTTTCTGTTCAGAGATGATCTGGGGGATTGATTTGAAGTAAAATGACTTAATTATATTCTGATACTCTGAATTTTTTGTTTTGGCACATTCATGGTAGAATAAAGTGCCAACTTAGCATTCTGATTTAGAGTCAAATCTGAGATCAAGCAGGATTTTAATGTAATAATCATTATCTGGAGTGCTAGCAGAATTGCTGCAGCTTGGGCTCTGGGAATCTAGATGTGTCACCTTTGGTGTGATATGAAAAACTGAGAGAGTTTGAAACAGTAAAACAAGTTTATTTGGTAAAAGAGTGACTAGAATTAAGACATGAAACACTGTCTCCAGTTTCCTTGTGGATTTGTGTCTTTTCCACCTTTCTCAGTAATTGAAATGTCAGGAAGAGGCTCACCAGGGAACTAGTCTGGACTTTGTGTCGACCTACAGGAATTCAAACCTGTCTTCTACATTTCCATTTCAACTAAATTTCACAGGTGTTTGTTTAGGTAAATATATAGCATATCCTTCTGTTTTGGAAACTAGAATTCCTCCTCAAAAGTCACTTGACTTCTCATGGTTTCCAAGAGACCCAAGTTTCATCGGGGGGAAGGGATCACTCACACTCACACGGCCTTTGCACACAGCTTCTAGGCTTTATTTGCATTGTGTCAGGTCTTCATCAGCCACAAGTAAATCTTTCCCACCACTTCCATCTAGCTCACTTACCACCCTCACAGATAAGGTCTGGATAGGTCTGTGAATGTCAGCAAAATCAGCAGGTTCGTGTTCCCTTTCTTCTTGGCCCTTTCCAGACCCTGGAAAACCCTTCTGTTTCAGTCCCTAAATTGAACCTACTAATTACAACGAGACTGTCCAGAATGTGCACGCTAAGAAAACCGCCCTATCGATACTAGCAGAGCATGGTGGATAGCAAAGCCACTTTGTGACCTCGTCAGTCATCTGTGACCAACATCTGCAAACAGGCCATAAATACCTTTAATGAGAAAAGCAACGGCATGGAATCTGCTAGCTTGTAGATTAAGAAGTGAAAAGGAGCTTAGAGGACATCCGGTCCAACCTCATATTACAGATGAGAAAACAAGCTCATTACCTGGGGTCTTCATGCAGCCAGTGTCAGGCTGGATTTGAACCCAAGTCTTTGTGATTCCAAATTTGGGTTGTCTGCACCATTAGTACATCAGTATTTCTCATGCACGTAGTTATCTGGGTGAGAGAAAGCCAACCCTAATTCTTAGCAGTGAATTTGGATAATTTTCCTAGAAGAAAGAAGACACTTTCCCCAATCAAGGTTCCAAAAATATATGTACACCTGTTTAGTTAACAGTCTTTTCATAGGACAGAACTCATGAAAGAGTATAGAAGGTCAGGGTTTTAGTTAGATAAGTAGTAGGGACCTCTGAGATCATGTACTCCAACCTCATTTTAAATGTGAAAGGAAACAGGCTCTGTGACGTTAAGTAATTTGTCCAGAGTCACAACAGCTAGCTGGGGCTGTAACCCCGGAGGTCTCCTGGCTCTCATTTCATGCTGCGTCACACTACTCCCTCCTGTAGTTCACAAAAAAGGTCCTGAACAGGTGGAAGAAAAGAATTTTGCTGACACAGAACATCCATTTATTGAACAAAAAAATAGCAAATAGGATGAATTGTTTCTCTCATTAGAAATGTTCATTCCCTCCCTCCGCCCCCACCTTTATAAAGAGAGTTTAATTTGGAGAGAAAAATGTAAGGTTTGGGGGTTTTACTTTCAGTTCCAAGCAGGCTCAGCCTGAGAGACAATGATAAGGTGAATCGAATTGGAGAGCAGCAATATCTTGTCTGCTCCAGGGCCTAGAAGTGCAGAGAGGTACTTGCCTGTTTTGTAGGTATAGTGCATTTGCTCCATTAGGACCTGAGAAGAAAATCTGAAATTAAAAGATTCAGCTTAAGCAAAACAGTAAATTTATAAAGAATATGTCTGTGAATACTATGCCAAGGGTTGAGTGTTTCATTGTTTAAGTAATATGTGCTTATTATAGCTTACTTTAAGCCTAAATAAAACCCAGGCCCTTGTCTCACTTGAGTTCCATGGTATCTGCAATACCTGCACTCTTTCTGCCTTCTAGGAATATTGTAGGTGCCTAGGCCTTGAGTAAAACAGCTTTCTTCCCTACCTTCTCTTTCCTCGTGGCCTTCAGAGTCTGTCTTCCTCCTTTTCCCTTCCTCATCTCTCTCCCCAGATGAAAAATCTCCCTCTCCAAACAGAAATGTCAATTATGCTAAATGTTTGTATTTTTAAATATATCAAGTCATTAGGCTTCAGTAAGGAAGCTCTCTAGCTGGAATTTTATCATTAGCCAGCTTTTTTGAAGGAATTGTTTTAAAGAACCAGAGACCTTCCTTTCATCCTTAAAATCTCACCTACTCTGGCTTTGTAACATATGCCCTGCTTGTGATCTTACATTAGAATTTTTTTTTAAGTATTGATGTCTTCATTTCCAACTGTACCCTCTCCCCATCCCCCTGCTCAACAGGCCTTTCTTATAACAAAGATTAAAAGGGAAAAAGAGAAAAGAGTTTCACCAAACCAGCTAGCACATGCACCGTATCCAACGTCATCTGCAGTACTCTCCGGGTGGAAATGCATTTTCTGTACTCTTCCCAGATTTGGTCATTTCATTTCTTATTGCTGTTTACATTGTTGTTTGCTATTTGCATATTGTTTTCTGGTTCTGTTTGATTCACTCCGGATCAGTCCATTTTCCCATGTTTTTTCAGAATTCTTCATGTTTATTGCTTTTTACAGTGAAATAATGTTCCATTACATTCACATATTAGAGTTTGTTTTTCACTTGACAGGTACTTACCTTCTTTACAGTTTCTTTACTACTGCAAAAACATTGCAGTGAACATTTGAAATACATGATGCCTTACTTTCTGTCTTTGACCACCATGAAGTATATGCCATTCAGTAGATAAAGGGGCTAATAAACATTTTTGTCACTTTTAATTAAATTAAAACATCAATGCAGTTCCTCAAAATCCTAGACAAGAAGAATGGTGCATAATTTCAGAGTAGGCCTGTTGGGCAGAGTTAATACAAGACATTTGTGTGCCCCAGGCAAGACTGGAAAATTGCAACTCCTTCCCCCCATCATAAGCTATAGAGGTCTTGACTTATATCGTAAATATTTGTGGGCTGTTAGAAAGTAGCATTTCTATGTGTTTGTTAATATTAGCTTACTGTCATTCTTAGTCAAAGCAAATGAAAATCTTTAAAATTGAAATAGGATTTTTCTGGCATGAAAAAGAAAACTTTTAAAAATATTTAAAAATCACTTGTGCCAACTGCTTACCTTATATAACTCTAGCCCTGTGTTTTTTCCAGGTTTAAGGATTTCACTTGAGATAGTTCATCAGGCTTTTGGTCTCTAGCATTGCCCAAGACTGGGCTGTTGTTAATTGTCCGTACAGCTGTTAGTTTTCGTGTTGTTGCATGATGCATTTTAGCTCCCTGTTGAAATAGCTCCTCTTCCAGATGCTCCTTATCTGCTATCTATCTCTGTCAGAGGAAGAGGGAAAAAAAATCCTTTTGTTTTGAGACCTTGGGGTGAATGAAGAGTGTTAGAAACCTCAAGGCTTGAAGAGGTACAGAGCTTACCCTGCTCTTAAAGAGGTAGAGAGCTTACCCTGCTTGTTCTCAGGGTTTATGATGCAGTTGCCAGGAATAACCATACCATTCAATTCTCCTCTTGTACAACTCACTTTGGGTTCAGCAGAGTAGAAATTCATTATAATAATGTTTCTTGCCTGTTTGTTTAGTGACTATATCACATTTATCAAGGAGGTTATTTGGGTGGGGGGTGGCTTTTTTTCCACCCACAACTGAGATGCATAAAATAATTCACTAAAATTAAAGGTGGATCCAAGCTGTGCCTTGTTGACAGTGTGACTATACTGAGATGACTCAGACCATGATCCCCAGTTAAACACTTTCAGATTAAAATGCACAGACTTGTCCTGTGCTATAGCTTGAGAGGTGTGGGTTGGTCTCTGATCTCAGCTGCTCATCTCTCCTCCCTTGCCTTTTAGATTAGAAAAAAACAGTATTTTTTGCCTATGATTGCATAGAAATGGAAAGGGGCATCCCCCAAAAAGCAAACGAGACTGAGGTACCTCTCAGCCAGAACGGAGGTATTGTATTGCTCCGTTTGGTTCTCAGGAGTTGGTGTTCAGATTCTGCCTTTGGACCAGACTGTCCCATTTTTTCTAGCAGGTGGGCATGCACTAAATGGATGATTTCTACCTGTATGTGCAGCCCCTGACTTATGTGCCTTCCACATGTCTAATCTCCCGAAAGTAGCTTTCCTAGCTAAGTGAACTATTAATTTCCAGAACTCCCTTTTCCTCCCCATTCTTGCTTCTTGGGGTACCCTTGTGCCTCCCCCATCCCACGTAGGTTCATTAGTGGCAACCCTAGTAGGAGGGAAGCGGTACGGAGGGTAAATCCCCTAGACTGCTCCTCTCCTTCCCCTTTCATCATTGTACTTCCTCCCATCCTACTGGGCCCCTCCTTCCCCATCATTTTTCCTCATCCTTTGTGTCCTTTTTCTAGGTGCCCACCCGCCCTCCCTAACAACATTTTATTTAACTACTTTATATTTATTTTAGATTTATTCTGTACATACTTATTTTTACACTTTATTATCACTCCCACCTCACTGTCCTCAGTAGAACATAAGTTCCTTAAGGGTAGGAATTGTTTTACTTTTTGAATTTGTGTCCCCAGCAGCTAGCATGTAGTTGGTGTTTAATAAATGCTTGTTGATTGATTGTTTCAATTTCCCTTAGAAAACCTTTTTAAAAAACTGTACTCAGTGGGCCAAGAAGATAAAAAACCTTTGTCAGGAACAACAGGTGGTGGCAGAGGACAAGAAAGCAGAAAGAGCCATCAATCCTTGGGCTCTTATAATTTTTTTTTAAAGGTAATTAGAGAACCAGTATCCCTGATGGACATTTTATTACCAAGACCTCAGCTGCCTCATCATCTTTTCTGCCTTTCTGGCCGGACTCTCTTGCCCTAGGCCATTAGAAGCCAGTCTCAGGGGCATAAGACCACTCAAGTGCCTACTTCCACTTCTGGATTGAGAGGGGCGACCCCGGTGGCACCCTGAATGGCTTTCTGGGTGCATTTTCCCATAGAAACATTGTTTGACATGCTCGTTTACATTCTATAGTCTCTTAATACAGTGCTCTAGGTCAGTTTTTGTATACTAGCCAGAAAAAAAATCCGACCATCATGGAGAGTATTGTTTCTATGAGAAGATACATCCCAAGTCCTAAACAACTAACCTCAAACAAATTGCTAGAAGATGTACTTTTCCCAGGTTGGGGGGGCTACATGTCTTAGTTTGTATGTCCAACAGCAGGGTTCATCTTTCCCCCATCTATTACTACCCCCATTACTCTGCCTTTCCCCTCCCCCCAAGCCTTTCAGAGCAGTTGTACAAAAGCCGGCTCCGAAGAGTTCAGATCCTGGGGATCTTTTCAGCAAAGAAGCTTTGTGTGTTTCTTTGGTGGTGTCATACTAAATCATCTGGCCAGGTGCAGTGAGTCATGGTTGTTTAGAAGGCAAGGTGGGACAGTGTCACCCATAGTATGTTAGCCTTTCGTTTCTTGGCCTACTTTAGATGCGATTAAATCACAAATCAAAATGGATTTGGCCTCTCTAAACTTTAAATGTGTAATAAAACTACGTGATTAATGCAGTTTAGCCTTGCTTTTAGACCCTAGAATCAAAATTATAGTAATGTTGCTTACAAATCCTTCTTAAAGAACTTTTTAGTCTCAGCCAATTCAGTAAATGCGACCAGTTTCATTATCATAATCATTAAAGTCACCTAAATGTTTGCTCTTTGTGGTAAGCTACAGAAACATTGAGTTCTGATATGAAAATATTTCTACCTTTATAAATATAGCTTCTTTGTTCCTAGGGAAAATTGTACATCTTTTCTCTCTGAATTTTGTGAGAAATGAGGGAGGGGGGAGCTGCAGACATACAACATTTAATTCAGACAGGTGTGGTTTTATGTGTAAAAAGATTAAAATCACATTAAGAGTTATTTGGTAGTTTCCCCTTTGAATTGTTAAACAAATAGTATCAGAGACCCCTTTTTACAGTCTGGTAGAAGGTGTGACCCCCTTCCCAGGGTGTTTTTAAATGCATAGTGTATATAGAATTTAAAAGGAAACCAATTATATTGAAATAGAGTTATCCAAATATTTTTTAAACCCAGTTAACAGACCCCAGGTAAAGTGCTTTGGCTTAATAAAATGTATTAATATAAATCATTGGAAGAACCAGGTATTTGAAAATGGCTATGAAAGTCATGTGAGATTTAAATAAATTGACTTTAAGGAAAGCATTCACTGTCCTTAGCTTAATCTTTAAGGATAAGTGGTCTAATAATTAAAATGATTTGAAAAGCACCATGCGACTCAGTTTTACATTGTATTCAGCTTGTTTTTGAAGCAGACCCTTCATATGAAGCTGTCTCTTATTTGGTGTAGCAGTTGTGTAGGCATGCACTATACATGCACAGTGGACAGTCTACACGATTCTGAGCAAACTTCATTTTGTGAGGGAGTTCAGCAAAATTAACATAAAATTAATGCATCGAAGAGTGTTTGGAAATATTTAATTGTGTAGTTAGTTTTTATAAATACTCAATGCCCAGAAAAACATGAAATAGGCACTGATTCACCAGCCTCATCAGACACTCTCTTCCAGTCTGCATGGAATACTAAATCACTGTGAATAACTTTGTGAAGGAGGGGTGATGACTTGCACTACTTAATTAAAGCATGTAATAAATTACCTTCCAGTTCAGTGTCAGTGTGCTTGCTTGGTCTTTTAACTCTCTGCTTTTGTCCACAGGTTAAAGTATTGCACAATCAGCTAGTCCTTTTCCACAATGCCATCACAGCTTACTTTGCTGGGAATCAGAAGCAGCTTGAACAGACACTCAAACAGTTCCACATCAAATTGAAAACTCCTGGAGTGGATGCCCCATCCTGGCTCGAAGAACAGTAATCAGACCTGGAAAAAAAAAAAGACCCATTGTCATCTGAGAACCCAATAAGAATTGGAGGGGGGAGGACCCTTGTGTTGATTCTTGCACAAACAGCTTTAATTTTTCCCTCTTAATACTTTAACAATTGAACTGTTCAAATTGATGGGAAGGTGGGTGGCTTTAATGTAAACATAATTTCTATAATCCAAACATAGCTTTTCTTTTGAAGAACTTCTTTCATATCGTGAGGGTTGTTGGCCATTTCTAATTTGAAAACATCTAAAATAGCTTTGCACTGACAAGATACAAACTTGTGGTTTCTGGTCCTCAAGATGTGGGCCAGTTGTGACTTTTCCAAAGGGAGGTTTTACATGATTTGTATCAACATCTAATATTTTATATATGAATATATTAAACATCTTTAAAAGATTCTTTTCCATGTATTATTTTAAAGAAGAAAGTAATACTATTTTACAGAGTAAAATTAAAGGGCATTTCTGCAGCATCCCAAGGAAGTAGCTATAATAGATGGTTGATTAATTTAAGGGATTGCAACAGATCCCTTCTTTAAGGATGGAGCTGTACCGCTAGAAGTTTGTTTCTTAAAAATTGTGAATGAACAAGAAGCATACTGTCTTTTCCATGTGGTTTCCAAGATCACAGTTGTATCATATAAAGACTTTGACTGGGTGGTTCTTATTCGCGATTTCATTTCTTACTAAAAAGTGAAACCTGTTTCTTTGAAGAGACCACCCGCTTGCCATTTGGTTGATCTTGGGTATTTTGACAGGTTAACTTTGGAATACAAGTTCTTGGTCATTTCTAGTCTAAAAATCTGTGACAGAAAACTTTTTAGGCAACGTTGCCCTTTCAATAATGTAGATTCCTGGACAGATTTCACTGTAATAATGCCATACTAGCCTTAAATCACAGAGAAGTGCCTTCTTAGATACAATAATTCCCTTTGAATCAGTGTATATGATCCACAGGGTAGCCCCTTCCAAATAATGTTTGCTGTGTCTGTCTCTAGCAGAAAGGGGCACTGTAGAAATGTTGGATTTCTTTGTACTCATTAAACCAAGTTTAAAGTTTATGGAAATATCGCTTTTTAAGATGTGTTTCCTTTTGAGGAATGGTAAGTGGAAAGGCCTTTTTTTTTCTTTTTTGATGGGGGGAGGGTACAGTTGGGTAGTAGAAGGAAGAAAGGAAGGAGACAGTAAGGAAAGGCAGTGATCTCTTAATTGCTGGTCAGTGTTGACTTCTTGTGAGTGACCCATATTGTTTTCGTTCATCAGTAGTGTAGTCCATATTAAATGTAAATTCTCTGTTAATTTTTTTGTCATAGACATTATAAATTAATATTATTTTGAGAGGTGTCTCTTGCAGATGTCCATTTATTTTGTGTTGAAATGAAGTACTCAAAAATCGCCGTTATTTACAACTATGTCAGCTATACGATTTGTTATATGTGTTCAAATGCCTTTCAGCCAAAAGGCATTTTGAGTTATTATGCCGGTTTTCAATGCCTAACACAATGTAACATGACTGTAAACCACAACCCTATTTTAAATCATTCCTCACTCTATATTTGTATTCTGACAGAGCCTTAGTTTATTCTTATGGCACAATTTTTTCTTGTGGTAATAGTTCATTTACATTCCTCAGAATGTGCCTCCATGTGAATTTTGTATTCTTATTAAAGATGTTTACTGCACTAGCTTCTTTCTTGTCTCTTGCTGGTTTAGAATATGGATACCCTTAGGACCAGTATGCCCCCCATCTCCAACTTGCAATAACTTATTTGGGTATGTTATGTTTAAGAATAGAAAAAATTCTGCTACCTTGATATAAAATTACTTTCTCTTCTTTGAGTTATTGTTTTCTCTTGCTTAGAGTGAATCTCCTTTGGGGAGTAAACCTCTTTAGACATTGGTGACACATTTTAGCATAGCAAAGATTGCCTTAGTCGGTGAACTATTTCATGATATTCCTTTTTTAATATACAATTATTGACGTTTATGTAAATGATATGTACAAATAATAATAACTGACATTTGTATAGCGCTTACTGTGTGCCAGACACTGTGTGTAAGCGCTTTACAATTCTTATCTCATTGGATTCTCACAACCATCCTGGGAGGCAGGTGCTATTATTATCCCCTTTTTTTTAGGTGGGGAAACTGAGACAAACAAGTTAAGTGACTTGCTCAGGGTCACGCAGCTACTAGGTGTCAATGAGAAGATCTGAATTTGGGTCTTCCCAAATTCATTCCAGGTGCTCCATCCAGAAGGTGGATGAATTACATGAAGCAGTTTATCATTAGTTTTTAACCTAAAAAAGTAAATTGAACCAAGGGAAGAAAAGAATCTTTTGGACAGAAGTAGGGAAAAGCTAAATTATATATTCATACACACACACACACACACACACACACACACACACACATCTGTTGAGCAACAAGTATAAGGAGGGAAAAAATGGTAGCTCTTCCCTTAAAATTTCAATTATTCATGAAAAATACACAGGTCTTCACGGTCTACAATGAAAGATGCAGAGCGAGAAGATACTAAACCTAAAAAAAATCCTATGTTTGCAGAAGGAATTCAGCAAAAATCTAACTTTAGAAATGAAGAGTTCCAAAACTTATGACACAACTGTAATTATGTTTCAGAAACTTACCCAAAATATTACATCTCTAATGAAAGCCAAGTATGTGACTAAGTAAAATCCCCTTAAGTCCTTTGCTTTATGACCATCTAATTAAGCTTGTCAAAACAGAAGTTTGGATCCTCTACTTACACTAAATTTAAATATATCGTGTATGTGTGATTTTTTTCAAAGGAAAAAGCTGTTTTTAATTCTAGTGTGCTTGAAATATATCTAATGCCACCATAAAATTTTAACTATTTGTCTTAGATAAATTGACTTTAAGATAACCTCCTGTTGCCCTTTGACATCTGCTGTTCCCATTCACCAGTTTAGATTCTAAATTATTTTATCATTGATATATATTATAAAATAATTTTTTTTTCCTTTCTTTCTTTCCTTTCTCTCTCATTTAAAAAAAATGCCCTTTGCAGACTCAGTTGAAGATTTTTCACAAGGGAAAGAACAAAACAACTTAAAATTAGTCATAACTCCTATGTCTGTAGTAGGAGTCACTCGCCACCTGTTTGGTTGCTATTTTAGGGCTTATTCTGTCAGCAGGGACAAGATGGTGCCACTCCCTCGTAAACCTACAAACCTAAGACCTCTCTTGCTCTGGTGCCATTTTTTACTAGGAACCAATAACAGGAAGAAAGGCCTATGATGGAGAGGCGTAAAGATTTTAACTGTGAGGGCTTAAATAACAATAAATTTGGTGCCTATATCAAAAGTGATATGATATATACTAAGTTTACAAGATGACTGTTAGCCTTGAAGCTAATAAACCACAAAGATGGACACTATGAAGGTGAAGTCATTTGAAATATCTATTGAATATCATACCACAAATGTAGGAAACATTTGGCAAAGAGTACTTGGGCAGTGTTGGTGCCTGATGTTTATTTTATAACAAACTTATTTGTGTGCACACACAGACCTAACTTCTTACAATTCATAATTAGCTTTCACACGTGCTTTCATAGAGCATAGATTTAGAACTGAGGAAGGAGCCTCAGAGGTTCCCTTCTTTATAATTGAGGAAGCTGAGGCCCACAGGGTAAGTGACTGGTCTCAGGTCATTTAAGTGGCTGAGGCAGGTTGAAGCCAGGTCTTATACTGTACCATTAAGTTTAAAATATAAGCTGCTTTCAAGCAAACTGTTTTCTATTAAAAAATTCTAAGTGTTCATTGTTATAAAAATTAATTCTAAGTGCTCATTGTTATAATAAATTGTTTCCTTTTAAAACTAAGACTGTGAATAAGATGATAATTCAATAACTCCAAGATCAAACAATGTAATTAACTGAAATGTATAATAAAACTAATTAGAAAAGTCATTTGTCCACCTTAATAAAAGGTGTTCCAAGTCACTTTTTTTCTGTAGAGTTTTCCTGGGTTGATAATGTTCATTGCTGTGAAAAAAATCCAAGGAACAAAGATAAAGTACAATTATAAAATGTTATCCCTTTAAGAAGCTTTGGAGATCATCTTTATCTAAGCCTCCAATTGCATGGTTAAGGAAGATGAAACCCAGAGAGGTTGTTGTGTCGTAGGTCACACACGGAGCTAGAGATGTAACTGGACCTCGAATCCAAGTCTTCTGACTGAGGACCCAGTGCTTTTTCTGTTAACATAGAACGTAAGAGTCTGAATAGACTTTAGACATCATCTTCTTATTTTACAGGTAAAGAAACTTAAGTCCCAGAGAGGGTGAGTGACTTGTGATGTCACACCGGTATACCAGGGATTCAGTCCAAGGTCTCTAAGTCCAGTGCTGTTTAGCATGAGTACATTTTATTTCATTTTTTCATTAGTTTATTAGTTTTTCCTCAGAAAAATAGAATATTTCTAGTGTGGGCATGGTTCTAAGTTTCTCCTACAAGGTACAGGTATTCTTACTATTAAACCTTCTGTAACACAGTTACTGGCCGTAAGAACTGAGTGTTCCAGCCTTCATCATCTCATTCTAGCCAAAGAGGAGTAGAAGGGGCATGTTAGCTTTGACTTGTCCATTTTGGATTGGATGTGTTTATTCTCTAATCACAAATTCTCTTCTACTTTGCATATTGTTGCAGATTTTTACTGGGAGGGAAAAACCCTGTAGTTCTCTGTCAAGTAATTTCAACTCGCAAAATTTCTCTAAATAATAATGAAGTGATGACAATCAGCTTTGCTGTTTTTTGAGATACTTGTATTTCCAGCGCTTGCATTAAACGGTTACGCTTCCCCACTCAAAAGTTTCCTGCTCGACAGGTTTCTTTTACACAAATGATCCCTTACAATAAAATTGCTGTATGACATTCTTCAGTGTACCAAGAACTGTAAACTTTTTTGTGTGAGAAATAAAATGCACCACTTCATAATCAGTAGACACTTACTGATTAACCCTGGGTTGTTTTTTTTTTTAATTTTGGTACTAGATCCCATCGTTTGGTAGATGAATTTTATTCTCAATAGAATGAAATCACTTACTGTGAGAACTGCATCTCTGCTTTTCTTCTGTTCTGTCAAGTGAGCTGCATACATAGTCAAGGCCACAAGAGGATTTCCCCAATATTTTCATAAACCCGAAACTTTCACAGTGGGCAAGCAAGCAACTCCACCTCAGTTTGATCAAAACTTTCTCTTTGTTTTGATAACAAAACTTCTTTCCCAGCAGTACTTCCTTCCACCACTACAGAAGTTGGTGATTTAGAAGACAATAAAAGAATATTGTTCAAATATAAAAATAAACAAAAAAAGATGGCTTAGGTAAGCATAGTTTAAGCAGATTTCTTAGGATCTCAAGTGTGTGTTGTGTGTGAACCACATGGTAAAGTATTTTACAACTGATATCAGAGGGAAGAGGATATAATACTTAATCTTCAAAAAAAAAGTATTTCCATAAGGCAGACTTTCTGCCACCATCCCTCAGTAACCACCATGGTACAAAGGACACTAGACTTTAGAGCTGGGGACCTAGGTGCAAACTCAGCTTTGCTATTTGGTCATCCACGTGACCTTGGACAGTCATTTAATCTCTTTGGGCCTCCATGTCTCCAGATACAAAATGAAGGTTGAAATCATCCAGAAAACACCCAGAACCTTTTAACCTTGGAGGGGTGAGGTGGAGAGGGGAGGGAGGAGCCTAGATGGTCTCTAAGGTTCCTTCCAGCTCTAAATCCGTCATCCTATGAACTCTCCTTTTGGAGTTCAGTCCTTCTGCTCTGTCATTGATGTGATCTACCAGCCTTAGATCACGTTCCTTCCATTTTTTAGGAATTCAGTAGCTGACTTGTAATCCTTAGACCTTTAATACCCCACACTAATGTTCCTTTAAATCCTAGGAACTCCAAGTCTGTCAATCTCTTAAACTTCCATGACCTTTTAAAGGTTTCTAGCTTAGTCACCTTTGCCATCAGCCATACATGTGCCACTTCCCAAATTCTTAACTGACATTCTTTCACATCATAGTTTCTTCTCCCTTCTAACCTAATCTTCTTCCTCACCACAAGCTCCCCCATTGGAGATTTCATCATATCCTGTGGGTTCAAGATTTATCTATGTAGATGATTATCAAATCCATATATTTAACCCTAATCCCTCTCCTAATCTCCAGTTGCACATTGTCGACTGCCCTCTGGCTGTGTCCCATAGACTTCTTGCGTTCGGTCTTTTTGAATTGGGATTCGTCATCTTTGCTCCTAAGTCTGCGCATCCTCCAAACATCCCTATTACTGTTGAGGGCACCATCACTCAGTCACCCATTCATAATATGGGAGTCACCTTTGACTTCCCTCTCCCTCACCCATTCCTTATGACCCAATTAGCTGCAAATCTGGACAATTTTACCTCAACACCATTTCTCACATCTGTCCCATTCTCTGCACACGGCCACCACCCTAGCTCGGGTGCTAACTATCTCTTCCCTGAACTATTCCAACAGTTAATTGATAATCTAGTTTCCAGATTATGTTCCCTTCTCTAATATATCCTCGATAGAACTGCCAAAATAATCTTCCTAAGGCATAAGTCAAACTGTGCCAATCTCATCAAAAACCCACGGAAGATAAAATGCAATCTCCTAGTCTGAGCCTTACACAATTGTGCTGTCATCTCTTTTCACTCCCCTTCACAGCCTCAGTTCTAGCCAAACTGGGCTATGAGCCATTGCCTGAAGTCCACCCACCTTCCTTGAAGCATTCACATAAGCCATCCTCCATGCCTAAAATAAACCCCCTGCTCATCTCTGCCGCACGTCTTGGTCTTGTCTCAAGGCTCATGTAGAGGTCACCTCCTCTCTGAAACTTTTCCTCATCCCTACAGTTGCCTTCTCTCTCCTCAATTTTCCTTCTACTCTTCTTACGTATGTGATAAACCAGTAAAGGGTCTTTGAGGGAAGGATGGTTTAGTTTTAGTCTTTGTATTTCTAGCATCTGGCGCAGTGCTTTACAGGTATCAGGATGTCAACTGAATTGAGTTGAAGCCGCCTATATTGCAAAGCTTTGGCTATTCAGTTTCTGCTAACAAACGGAACAGAAATATCACTTCTCTCTGGACCTGCTTCCTCCTCTGTGAAAGGAGGGAGCTGGACTGGTTCTCTGAAGTCCCTTTCATCCCTAACATTCTGTTACCTAGTAATAGGAAGTCGCAATTGTGTCGAGACCAAAGGCTGGCATTCCTTGGGGACTTTTGTCTTTCTTTGTTTTTCATTGTTTTAGAAAATGTTTAATCATTTCTTTTTTCTTTACAGTAATGAATAAAATACTTTTATTTTTGTTAATTTCATGGATTGGTACTAAAAAATAATAAAGAGCAGTAGGAAGACATGTGAGTGTGAGGAACAATCTATTGCTAAAGGGACCTAAGTGGCAGGAGTAGCATCAGACATGATTGAGGAGCTGTCACGGAGCAAGAATCACAGACAAAAAGCTCAAGGAAGGGCTGTGTTGGTACCTCTGAGATACTCAAACAAGTAGAAGAGGTGGTATGTTAGTGCATTAGCTGGGTGGCTCTTCCATGGAGGATTTATAGAAAGAACATGGACAAAAAAATCACAGAATAAAGGTGAAGAGTACCCACAGCTCTGAGATCACAGATCTGTAAAAGAAAAATAAAATGTTAAAATGGGGTCTCCATGCCACCTAACCTCATATGATCCCTATACAATGGGAGATTCCTGGGAAAATTTAAGTATCATTGAAGAGATGATGGTGGGCAACCATCTAGGAAGCGGGGCTGTAAAGACCCACCATGGCGTTGATTTGATCACAGATATAGATGTAGACAGTGTAACCAAATTATTTTTAGAAAAACATTTAATAAAGTATTTCATACTATTCTTATGGAGAAGATGAAAATGTGTGGACTAAACAATAATGCAATTAGATGGACTTGGAGCTGGTTGAATGGCTACATTGGAAGAGTAGTTATTACCATTAAGGTGATGTAAGAGATAGAGACTAAAGTCAGGAAGACTTGAGTTCAAATGCTGCCTCAGGCAGGTACTGTGTGACCTTGGGCAAGTCACTTAACCTCTGCCTCAGTTTCCTCATCTATAAAATGGAAATTGTAATAGCACTTATCTCATTGTTGTGAGGACCAAAGGAGATCATTTTAAAGCACTTAGCACAGTGCCTCGTGCATAGTAAGCACTATATAAATGTTAGCTGTTATTTATCTGTTAATTTATTTGTTATTACTAGCTGTGTAACCCTGGGCAAGTCACTTAACCTTGTTTAGCCTCAGTTTCTATAGCTGTAAAATGAGGATAAAAATAGCACCTACCTTGCAGCTTTGTGGTGAAAATCCAAAGAAATGTATAGAGCACTTTGCAAACCTTAAAATGTTATAGAAGTGCTAGGTATTATTGAGTGCCAGCTGGGTGAGAGATCTCCAGTGGTACGTCACGAGGATCTGTACTTGGCCCCAGTCACTTGGAAAAATACATAGATTTTATGTTCAGAAAATTTGCACCTGCTGCAAAGCTGAGAGAGACAGCTAATTCACTGACCAACACAGGGAGAATCCAAAAGATCTTGGCCTGAATCTGAGAAGATGAATTTCAGTAAGAATAAATGTAAAGCCACCTGCTTGGGGAAGGCATGGTTAGATTACAGTTTGTCTGCAAAATGCCCGGAGATTTTAGTTGCCTGAGCCAGTGCACTGAAGTATAGTAAGACAGGTGGGTGTAAATAAGGAACAACATATTGCTTAGGGGACTTAAATGGGAGAAGTAGCATTAGACACCGGTATGTATGATGTGGCAGCCCCCATGTGACCTCAGGCTACTTTAAGGGAGGCTAGCTTCCAGGAAAAAGGCAGTGACAGTCCTTTGGTCTTCACCCAGGTCAAACCACATCTGCAATGGAGCATCTAGTACTGGATACTAAATCAGTAAGCTGGATAGTTATCAGAACGGTAAAGGGCTTTGCATCCAACTCATACGACACCATTTGAAAGCACTAGAGATGTCTAGCATGGAGAAGAGAAGACAGAAGGCACAAGATAGTTGTCTTCAAGTATTTGAAGGTTTGTCTTGTGGAAATTAGACTTGTTTGGTTTGACTTTAGAAGACAGAAACAGGAACAATGGGTAGAAGCTGCAGTCACATTTAGACCAGAATTCAGGGAAATCTTCCTAACAAATACAACTGTCCAAAAGTGGAAAGAGCTGCCTCAGAAAGTGGGAGGTTTCCCCCTCCTTAGAGGTCCGGCAGAGGCAGGATGATCACCTGGTAGGTATATGTGATACTGTGATTGCTCTTGGGAATGCATTGGATTATAGGGGCTCTTCTAACCCTACATCCTGTGATTTCAATGTAAAATGACCTGTGTTGTCAGCTTATAATAATAAAACATGCACATGCTCCAGGGATCTATGGTGTGTTTTTGTTTTTGTTTTCCAGGCAGGGAACTCTTGCCACCCACTTTGATTAAATAGGTAAATCTTACCTGAGGCCCAGAGCATTTCAGTGACTTGGCCCAGGGTCATACAGCCAGTGTCAGAGGTGGGACTTCAACCCAAGTAGCCATTACTTCAAGCCCAGCACCACATGCACTAAGCCCAAAAGAATCTGCGCTGCTTTGTAGTACCTGGATCCAAGATTCAAAGGCAGAAATACCAGTCGCGATAGCACCAATTATGTTTGTTGTTGTTGTGGCGTTTCAGTCACATCCGACTCCTTTGACCCCATTTGGAATTTTCTTGGCAAAGATTCTGGAGCGGTTTGCCATTTCCTTCTCCAGCTACTTTTACAGATGAGGAAACTGAGGCAAACAGGATGAAGTGACTTGTCCAGAATCACATAGCTAGTGACTGGGGCTGGATTTGAACTCGGGTCTTTCTGACTCCAGGCCTGGCACTCTATCCACTGTGCCACCTAGCTGCCTGACCAATAATACACTTGACTGTATTTTAAAATAGATATTATTTTATATGACATAGTATTGTGTTCAAGAGATACTTATAGTGCTGCAGAATATGCCTTTTAGGTATATTATGATTAGATCTGTATCTAGAATAGACCTTTTCAAGATTTGGATAGAAAGGAATATCCCCCAGAAAGATAGTCTGGAATTCTTCCATATCTATCTCTTCTGTACCACAGGGGTAAGGTCTTTGAACCATACAGACAACACCCCCCAAATTCCTTGCCAACTTCAGAATCTTCATTGAGCATGTGAAAGAAATGGGTCAATGTTGGAAAATATACCAGATCAAAAAGCGGGAAAAAAAAAAAACAAAACTTGTCTTGATCCAGGCAAATCAATTTTCTAAAGTCTTCAAGGATCATATTAGAGGGGAGTGGGGGAGGGGAGGAAGGGGAGATGAAATCACTGATAGTCCTAGCTCAAAAACTGAGACAGATAAATTCCTTGTGGCAAAAGTTGCATTCATTTGGTTTGGACTTTTTCTCCCCTCCTCCACCCCCTCAGTTCCTTTTCTGAAACTGAGTGCTTTCTGTATTGTATATATTTGACCATGTAGAAGATATGAAATCTAAAAAGCATAATCACTTTCTTTGTCTTACTATAAAATTGATGGTTTCTTTGCTTCTCAAGTTTTTCCCTGCGTCTCATAAACTGGCAAAAATCAGGAGCTGCTAGATTTTTTGACATTACATTTATAACAAAATTTAAACTATTTACAAGTAAATTAAACAAAAATAATTCTTTGAATAAACTATGCTTTTTAATATACCATACATGGCCATTTTAGGAGCAAGGCAACTTAGACATAATACACTTTCATGTTCAAAGCTAAGAGTGATTTTAGATTGGCACATCTGGACAATGTTCTAACACAAAAGAAGACATTTCCATTTTAATCCCAATTTTTCTATTTATATATTATATAATACACACACATACACACACACACACACACACACACACACACACACATAATTTTCCCCCAGTTACATGTTAAAACAATTTTTTTAACATTTACATTTTTTAAGTTTTGAATTCCAAATTCCTCCTTCCCTCCCTCTCCCACCCCGAAATAGTAAGCAATCAGATATAGTTAACTCCAATTTTTAAAAGTAAAACTCTTCCCCAATTTCATCTTCAGAATTTGTAAAAATTTAGGGGGCGGGGTGGGGGGGACAGAGAGAGAGAGAGAGAGAAAATAAAATAGGAAATCATACCTTGTTTTGAAGAAGCTTTATATCTGTGAGAGTATTTCCACCCTGGAAATTCCCTACACCAATGAAATCACGTGGCCAGACCCCACTCCCCCCACAAAATTCTCACCAACACAATTATTGCTGGGTAGTCATTGGTGCTTCCAAGTTTGAGAGTTGAAAAGCAAGAGGTCCTTTTTTTCTTCAAAGGTTAAATGGTTCTGAATATTTGCTGAACGATGTGGGTCACTCAAGTTGCTACTCAAACCACCAACCACCATGGGCAATTCAGAGGCACAGGGTCTGCACTGGGATGAATCACCAGGGTGTCCTTGCAACAGGTCTTTGAATATCCCTGCCTTCCTATGACTAAATAAATCTCCTTTTGTTAAATGGACTATGAGTGTCTTATTTTGTTCCAATCTGGAATTTTAACTACCAGCGGGCCGATCTGAGTCAGGCCTTTCCTGTAACACCATACTTCTCTGAATTCATGTTTATCTCTTTATGGAACTGCAATTTTTCCACTATATTCATGGACCAAATTTTCCCCTTAAAAAAACCAACCAAACAAAAAAACGATCTTTATTTTCTCAAAAAGTTAATTAAGACTTTTTTTAGTCTCTCCGAACAAACCTACCACAAAGGAAATTAATAAAGTGTATACAGAAGGATTGGAAATGAACAAAGAGTTAATTTCCTTGCCCCAAATCATTGATGTGAAAGACTTTGCGAAACCCACAAAGCAAGGGAAAAATCAGTATTAAAGCTTCATAGCCAGGCACTGGTCCTAACTTGCCCCTTTGTCCTTTTAAAAAAAAATTTAATACAATGACATAATATAAGGCTGTTGTGTTGGCTTGGATTTTCAGCCTTTGGAGTGAATATTTGTGCTCATGACCAGGAGCAATGAAAACAAGTCTTTTTTCCCCTAACACAAGCAGCTTCAGTCTGTGCTGCACCAAACTTCCTTGCAAATGACCTCAGCCCTGACCTTGCTTTCTTCCAGGAAGATCTATGCCAGTTTTGTCTTGTCTCTAGATAAATTATGCAGTAGAATTTTATGTGGATTTCTTTTCACTGGGGGCTGAACTAGGGCCACTCGATTAAGACACTTCAGACTGAAATGGATTCCTAGACTGGTGACTTTTCTGTGCTGGCTTTTTTAAGGTGCCCGGCCTGTCTTCTGAAGCTTGAGTGCCTCACCCATGGGTTTGGTGGAGCCCATTTTGTGATCCTGGTTACATAGCTGTCTCTCTAAGGGTGTAGCTCCTTCTAGGACACTGATGAGCTTAAGGAGTCACACTTCTTTGGCATAAACTCCCAGAAGAGTGGAGGGTGCACCCTTGATTACCATTCTTGGGTGTTTCCCAAGAATGTTTTCCTTATCCAAACTGAATTGCCAAGGTAAGAGATCAACATTCTCCTTGGGAGCCGTCTCAAAATTAGACTTGACTTCTATCTACCTAAGGCCAGGTTACTGACCTTCAGGCTGGAGGGTCCACATATGCTTGGCCATGCTTTACTTGAGTGGCCTCCTGTTCTTCAGTTCACCATTAAAAAAGGCAACAAGCATTTTTAAAGCATCCTACTATGCGCCAGCTTCAGTACTGTTTGACTGATGACCATTCACCTTAGATGCTTCCGAACCTAAAAAGACTAACTTCCCATCAGATAAGTTTTAGTTTCTGAGGAGCTCGTGGAGATTGTCTTGCCCTGTACCAAGACTAGCATGCAGTAAGTGCCCTTCAGTGTCTGGTAACTGAACATGACAGGCTGTCATCCCGGGTCTCATGCAGTTAAAAACAATTGAGCGGTACAGTGTATTACTTCTTTCTAGATTTCACTTTTCACCTGGCACGTACTGTTCCCTCCTCTGCCTGTCAGTCTGACACATCAGCTTGATTTTCTTTTACCTGCCTCTATATAAGAATAAGTCATTGGAATACCTCCAAAATGGCAGCCTCAGTTCAACAACCAACAAACATTTATTGAGTGATGACTTTGTGCCAGGTATCAAAGACAAAAATGAAGCAGCTTCTGCTCTCAAGAGCCTTGCATCCTATGGGGGATATTTAAGTATCAAAATATGTGCAAAATATATGCACTCTCATAGGAGGGGGAGGCATGGGCAGCTAGGGGGATCAGAAAGGCTTCATGGAGATTGAAGTGTTTTGAACAAAAAAAGGAAGAGGTGAGGAGGGCTTGTATTCCAGTTACAATTTCTAGCCTGCAAGAATGATTTGCTTTTAGTATATTAGTATTTGCTGTCCAATCTAATCTCCTATGAGAATTCAGGATAAAAAATCAACCAGCTTCTGTCCTCAACAAGCTCATATTCGGAATCTTTTATTTTTTGGAGGGGGGAAGGCAAGGCAATTGGGGTTAAGTGACTTGCCCAAGGTCACACAGCTAGTAAGTGTGTCAAGTGTCTGAGGCCAGATTTGAACTCAGGTCCTCCTGACTCCAGGGCCGGTGTTCTAGTCACTGCACCTCCTAGCTGCCCCCAACGAGCTCATGTTCAAGTGAGGGGATACAGTATATACACAGATAAGTAACACATATGATCATCTGAACAGTACACTAACAATAGGGGACTTAGGAAAGGTTTCCCATAGGAGATAGCTCATGAGCTGAGTTTTGAAGGAAGCTAGTGATTGTGAGAGGCGGAGGGAAGCAGGAGATACATTCCAGGCACTGGGAATAAGGCCCACAGGTGGGAAATGGGATGGCAAGTTGACTAGAACCTAGAGTATATGAAAGGGTGTGTTATGAAACAGACCTGGAAAGATTGTCTGGAACCAGATGGCAAAAGGCTTCAATCGCCCAGCTGAGGAATGTGTATGTGATGTTCGAGGCAGTACTGAAGGGTCCTAAGCGGGGGAATGGTATGGTCACATGTATGCTTTAGGAAAGTGGTTTTGGCACCTGCGGGGAAGATGGATGGAAGAGGAGAGTGCTTGGAAATTTGGGAGCCCAATGAGATTGGGCTAAAAATCTAAAAAAATCTAAATCTAAAAATTGAGCAGGTGTAGGAGCCTAGGTCAGAGGTGCTGAGGGCCTAAAAGCACTGTCTCTGCTTCAAGTTTGAGGTTGACCCATAATACGGCAATGGGGGTTAGGAGAACGGAGAGTAGAAATATGGAGACGACTGGTCACCAAAGTCCTTATCACATCATTCATTGCAATGGCCCGAGTTCAATTCACTCTAACTGGGAAAGCATTTCTTAAGGGCCTCCTATGTGCCAAGCATTGTAGACAACACAAGTATCCCTGTCTTCAAGGAATTTTTATTCTCCTGGGGGGAGGAAAAAAGATGTATTAAATAGTCTAGAACCTTGAACATAACTTTCTTTATAGATACACAAAACTCAGTTGGAAGAAAATTTGGGGGTTATTTGTCCAACTCCTTCACTTTACAAATAGGGAAACTGATGCCCAGGGGGGTAACATAAGTAACTCATTTGAGTTCACACCAGCAGGATTTCACTAATTCCATCATACCACACCATCCCTCAGATTCTTGACATGCTGGTGCACTGACTCATTACCTAGATGACCTTAGAGAACTTTCTTCATCTCTCTGGCCTCAGTTTCTCCATCTGTAAAATGAGTACAAGAGACAAGAAACCAAATCTTTTGACTTTGAAATCCAGCTCACTTTCCGCAACACCACCTCTTTGAGAGGGAATGTATTCAATCCAGCAAGGATTTGTTAAGCACCTACTGTATACCAGGCCCTGTGCTAGATACCACAGATACTGAACCAAAAATGAAACCTTCCCTTTCTTCAAGGAACATATTCTACTGGAGGGAAACAACATGTACCCAGATAAGTACGGGCAGGATCACTGGGGAAAGGAGAAAGTACTAATAATTGGAGGGATCAGGAAAAGCTTCTGACAAGGTCTTATTATGTGGTTGTCTCAGGATTCTTAGCTAAACCAAAAAATTCCTAATTTCATAGTACACAGAACTACAAAGCATTATCCCATGAACTAGTGGCTTACATTCAAAGTTTGGAATCTAAGCAAGGATTTTGGAAAACCCTCTTATGTAGATAACTTTCCATTTCTTGTCTCTCTGCTTCCCTGACTCTGTTACCAGACCTCTCAGATTTCTTTCTGAGTGACCCCTTCTCCTTTTCCTGGCACTCAGCACAGAGATCCTTACAGAGTAAGGTGACTGACTCTGCCACACCCTTCAACCAACAGGATTCTTTTATTTCTGAGTCCCTTGCACTTCTGGGGATGCTAAAACAGAATTCATTTCACTACACAGATTTCAGGCGCACCATGTTAGTAAATGTCAACTATCTTACCAGAATGTTCGTAAGATCATACATTTAGAGTTGAAATTCTAGTCTGGCAGTTCTTACGTAGGATTTCATGACAATGATCTAGGTCAGAAATTCACATGATGGTCCAAGGGGTTCATGACAATGGTCCAAAAGGTTTGCACTAAAAATTAGTAAATTACAGCCCAATTAGGTTACAAATTATTTTTCTTCTGGGACAACAAGCATTTTCATGTATGAAGCACCACAGGCTTGTTCCTGCAGTGATTCGATATGAAGCTTTGCAGATAAGCATAGGAGGTGTTCCTGAATCACTTCTTTTAATTCTTGCCAAATTTGCACATATAATATTTGTAATCATTTATATGTATAACTTTATAAATTTTAGATTTTGAGTTTTATAGGTAGGATAGCATTTTATATTTTATAATTATATAATTCAGATTTTAATTTGGAATATTTGGGGGCAAAAGTTATTATTGTACTTAATAAATGCATTATGAATAATTAATGAATTAAATTAATGAATAAATCTAAAAGAATATTATGAATAATGTATTAAATTACCCTGGGGGGGAGTTCATAAAACTTTTTGTTTAAATAAAAAATATTGGAAACCACTCATCTAACTGGTCTAACTTTCTCATTTTACAGATGAGGGGTCTGAAGTAATTACCCAAGGTCATGAGCATAGTAAATGACAGAGTCAAGATATGAAACCAAGGGAAGGTTCTAATTCTTTGCACTTTACCAGGCCTAGTGGATTCTCAGTAATAAGTAGTTGCCCTCGGAAGGGGACGCTTAAGGGCCTCCTTTTTGGTCCAGACCTCTGGTTTCACTAGCCTGGGAAGTCCCACCATCAAGAGTAGTATAAAGATGGAAATCAACAACTAATCTAAGGCTTAGAGCTCTGAGGCCCCAGGTTCCCCACCTCAGATAAGCCCAATCTGCTCATTTTGCTGATGCAGAAACTGTAGCCCAGAGGAACGTGGTGACTTGCCACCGCAGAGCAAGGATTTAAACCCAGCTCCCCTGACTCTAAGTCCAGTACTCTTTCTCTAACACACACCAAGCTGCTTGTCTTTACCTGGAGAATGACAAATGTCAGCTTAGCCTAGAGAGGTAAGAATCAAAGAGGCATGGTCCCATTCCCTCCTGGTCAGCTGATCTGCAGCCAAAATAAACTCTGTCATTTCTCCATTTAAACTCAATTAAGCTCCTTCTTTTTCCTCCCTTGGCCCCTTCCTAAGGTAAAAATACACAATTTCGACCCTCTCCCACCTCCCCCCCCCCCCCATGGTGGGCCGGAGCAGCAGGGTTGCTAAGAAAGGGGCTGCACTGACTGCCCCAAGGCAGAGACTTACCTCGCGGAGGGAGCTGGGGCAGTGGTGGGGCCATGCTGGGCTTCCTGCATAATTGGAGCCAAATTATAAGGAAACTTAAGATGGATCTCTATGTAAAGTCATTTGCTTTTTTTCATTAGTCCAAGACTTGAAATCTACACCTCCCTTGATATGCTACGGGATGCCAGATAAATGATACTTACACTGCAGTATCTTGTCGTGGTCCTCTTTGGAAATCGTATGCATAAAAATACCAGATTGAAGAAAGATCTTGGAATAAAAGAGAAAAAACATTTCCACCAGTTAAGATTAAAGGACAAATAGTGAAAGTTTGACACCAGGCCAGAGAAAGTCCCAGGTCTGAGCCCAAGGAGAGCTCCTTTTGTTTCTTATTCTAGCCCCTCTCCCTTCCCCCACCCCCACCATAGCCTCCAGGCAGAGAGAGATTCTAAAAGTGCAGTAATTGTAACAGTAAATATTTTGGTGGGGAGGTCCTTTTCTGCCTAAGGCTACCACTTGTAAGGTGAATTTAAACTGGCTACTGGAATAATTCTTCTTTGCAAAGAACCCAAACTTGTTTATTATCTCCTTACTATTTTAGTAAGGAAAATTATCCAATTATTAAGATGGTTAGTGTTCCATCTCTTGTTCAATTCTGTTCAAAGCCTATTAAGTATGCCGTGTGTGAGGCAGCCGGGTTACCAAGACAGTGAAACTGTCTCTGGCTTCAAGAAGCTTACTTTTTACTCTGGAGTAGGGATAAAGCACCAGCACTCTGGGGTGGAGCGTAAGCATCTATGCCAATTTAAAAAACAGAGTAGTTTCCAGAGAAGAGCATCGAGGATTCTGGGATTTGGAGAAGCCCTCCTTAGGAGGTAAGTCCTTCCCTCTCCCTCCCCGCCTCCCTCAAAGGAGGGTGGGGATACATTGTGGCAGCCTTATGCATTCCATATATTGAGCGGAGAGGAGACAGAGGTTTTTGTACTGTTTTGTTTTGAAAGAAATACCAAGATAACTAGTTCTATGCTCCCAGAGTTCAGAGAAGGAGGAAAAGGATCCACAAGAGACCAAAAATATTTATAGCAGCTCATTTCACAGTAGCTCAAAGCTGGAAACGAAGAGGGGTGCCCACCTACTGGGGAGTGGCTAAACAAATTATAGTATATAATTGTAATGGAATATTATTGTGCCATAAGAAATGAAAGGGACCGTCTCAGAGGTAACTGTGAAGAAAGATCTCTATGTATGGAACATTACAAAGGAAAACAACTGTGAAAGGCACATTAGAACTCCGATCAATGCCATAATAAAACAAAAATCCAGAGGACTGCAAATGAAGCAGGCCACCCACCTCCTGATAAAGAGGGGACGGACTCAATATGGAAAATGAGACATACATTTTTGGACACAACCCATGTGAATTTGGTCTGCTGGGCCATGTATATTTGCTCTGAGGTTTTATTGGTTTTTAATTTGTTTCTGTTTATGTTATTTTAGCCACAGCAATTTAATAGTTGAAGTCTATATCAGTAGAAGTACCTCTATCAATGAAATCACTGTCTTGATGCTAAAATATAATGATAATAGCTAGAATTTATACAATGGTTTCAGGTTACTAAGTCCTCTACATATTTTATTTCATTTTTTTCCTCAAAATAGTCTAATGGAAGTAATGCTATTATTAACCCTATTTTACAGATGAGGGAAGTGAATTAGAGAGGTTAAGTGACTTGCCAGTAAATGTCTGGGGCAGGCCTTAGACAGATCTTCCTGACTTCAGAGTCCATCACTGTGCCACTTAGATGTCCAGTATTCAGCCCTAGAATATGTACGTTGATCAGTCAATCAATAAATGTTTATAAAGCATCTACTATATGTCAGGCACTGTGCTAAGAACTGAGGATACAAAAAAGGCAAAAGACTGTCCTCTGCCTTCAAGAAATTTACAATGGAATAGGAAGACAACATGCAAACAAATACATACAAACAAGCTACATACGGGATAAAAAAGGAAATAATTAACCGAGGGAAAGCATCAGAATTAAGAGGGTTTGGGAAAGGCTTCCAGTAGAAGATGGGATTTCAGCTGGGATTTAAAGGAAGCCAAGGAGATTATAAGGAGGGAGATTATTCCAGGCATGGAGGACAGGCAGAGAAAATGCTCAGAGGCAGAGAGATTGTCTTGTTCTTGGATCAAGAGGAGGCCAGTGGATGGAAAAATCTATTTAAGATTTAAGAAATTTAAGATTTTAGAAAGGTAGGAGGGTACCGTGTTATGAAAGGCAGGAGGGGACTGTGTTATGAAAGGCTTTGAATGACAAAAACATTTTATATTTGATCCTGGAGGCCATAGGAAGCCACTAGAGTTTATTGAGTAGGGGGTGTGACGTGTTTGGACCTGTGTTTAGGAAAATCACTTTGATGGCTGAATGAAAGATAGATTGGAGTGGGGAGAGACCATAAATGAAGCATGGCCCAATAAATTCATTATTCCTTTCCTTTCCTTTCTTTTCCTCCCCTCTCCTCCCTTCCCATCCTCTCCCTTCACTCTCCTCTCCTCTCACTCTGTTCTCTCTTTTTCTCTTCCCAGACCTTTTCATTGTTATAGTATACTCCCAGTTGGGAAATTTCCTTTATAAACTGCTCTGTAACTTCTCAGAAAGTTGCCTGAAGCTCTAAAAGGTTAAGCGACTTCCCCAGGGTCACAGAGGCAGTATGTGTCAAAGGCAAAACTTGAACCCAGGTCTTCCTGAATCTGAGGGCAATACTCTATCCTCTCCTCCTCTAGAATCTGCTTGTTGTTCACTCACTTCAGTTGTGTCCAATTCCTTTTGACCCCATTTGGAGTTTTCTTGGCAAAGATACTAGAGTGGTTTACCATTTCCTTCTCCAGCTCATTTTACAGATGAGGAAACTGAGGCAAACAGGGTTAAGTGACTTGCCCAGGGTCACACAGCTAGTAAGTGTCTGAGGCTGGAGTTGAACTCAGGAAGATGAGTCTTCCTGATTCCAGGCCTGGTGCTCTATCCACTATGGCGCCACCTAGCTGCACTTATATAGCACCACCACCTGGGTTTAAAGCCAGCATTTAACATTGACTACTTTACAATTTTGAAACAGTTCTTTAATATCCCTGGGCATTTATAAAGTCAAAAGGGTTGAGTTAGAAGATCTCCGTGGGACCTTCTAGCCTCTATGGTTACGATTGTATGATCCTAGAGAAGGCCTTGCTTGTCATCCCCCATTTACAGTTACTTTGTATTTACCCTGTATATAATCTGTTTATGCTTTTCTATGTAAGCTCCTCTCACCCCCAGTAATTGAATGAAAGAACCATGAGTCCAGAGACAGTGGTGGTGGGTGGTGTTGTTTTGTTGTTGTTTGGGCTTTGTGTCCTCAATTGCCTACCACAGTGTGTGCCACAAGGCAGGAGCTCATCAAATGCTTGAGGAATTGTCCAGATATTGAAGCTTGGTTTATTATAGAAGCTCAGACCACAAATGTCCTCCCTCCTCACCCCACCCCCCATTTTCTATTCTGTATTGCAAAGATGTCCACTGATCCTCTCATTCATTAGGGATTTGAAAGGAGAAATACTTAAAGCAAAATAAATCCTTGTAAGTAGCTGTGAAGGGCTTGAAAGGATGTTAATGAAACTGATTTCAAAATCAGGTTAGTACATCAACCCTGTGCCTCAGGCAGCTATTTCAATGCATCCAACATGGCTCCCAGAGGGCCAGGGAACAGTGTGAAGTCAGGTCATGGGTTGAGGTTCATCCCTCAAGCAAACTTCAGACATGATGATAACATTATTTCAGGATTGACAGAGTATTCTTAAAAATAATGGTTATCATCTATAAAGGACTGTAAGTTCCACATACACAGATCTTGATTTATTTCACTTTGACAGAAGCCTTTGCTTAAGTTATTTTTATAGGCAAATTTAAAAGTTAAATGCTTGCTATAAGAGGAATGGAAGGCTATGGGAAGGAAGGCAACAGCATTTGTTTAGAAACCATCAAACTCGAAAACTTGGGCATGAAAAATAAAGGAACCTCTTAGAGAGTAGAGCAAGGAAGATTTACAAATTTGGTTCCAATTAACAAGTATTTTTTTTCTCTCCTTCACACCTTCTCCCCTCCCCCCACTGAATAAAAGACAAAAATCCTTGTACAGTCAACCAAAACAAATTTACACATTCCCATGTCTAAAAATGTGGGTCTCATTCTACATATTTAGTCTATCACCTCTCTGTGGAAGTAGACAGCATGTACAATAGCTGGTCCTCTGGAATGGTGGTTAGTTTATTGTGTTCATCAGAGTTCTTAAGTTTATCAGAATTATTCCTTTTTGCAATGTTGTTACTATATTATAAATTGTTCTGGTTCTGTTCACTTCACCCTATCAGTTCACTAAAGCCTTCCCAGTTTTTCTGAAGCTGTCCCCTTTGTTGTTTCTTATAGTACAAAAGTATTCCATTATATTCATTTAGCATGATTTGTTCAGCCATTCCCTAATTAAAGGACATATCCTTAGTTTCCAGTTCTTCACCACAACAAAAAATAATGCTGTAAATCTTTTTGTGCATGTAGGATGTTTCCTTTTTTTTGTTTCCTCTTTTTTTAAAAACTTCTTTGGACTATAGGCTTAGTAATAATATTGCTGGGTCAAAGAGTATGCACAGTTTGGTCACTGAGACCATAGTTCCAAATGAATAGGAAGGAATTAGAATTAATAGGCAGATGGGAGTGGGGAGAGACATCTTCCAAAGAGCTTGGTGACCTATGAGTGCTGATGCTGGTGGCCAGTGAGATGAACCAGAGTTGAGGTAGCAAGGCCTTGGAGACTAGTCTGATCCAAAGCTGAGTCAGTAATAGCAAATGTGATTATCTTTATTTTATAGATGAGAAAACTCTGTCTCCAAGAAGTTATACAGTCAGTTCTGTCTGGGTGGGAACCTTGTTCCCCTGATTCCAAATCTAGGGCTTGCTTCACCATACCACAGATAAAACAAGAAGGATGTCAGAAGAATTTAGAAGCAGAGGCTTTGCTAGGTCAAAAGTCAGGACCAGTGGAATGAGCAGTAGAAGGGTGTTCCGTCAAAGGCTGGTGCAAAGATCATCCAGCAGTGAATAGAGGTACGAGCAGGCAGTGTCTCTTAAATGCATAAAATAAAACATATAGGATTATAAAGGAAACCAATTCTGCTGAAATAGTTATAATATATGTGGATATCTGTGTGTATATACATATATACACATACATATATATGTGTGTGTGTATACACACACACACACACACACGTATTTTAATCGACAGAACTCAGCTTAAGAGTCCCTGGACGTTGGGGAAACACTTCCTTCCCTCTCCCCTTTGGTGAGTTTATGGGCGGACACAGACAAGAGTTGCATAGGAATCTCTGTCTGCATCACTGAAGGGAGTGCCCACATGGATGAGATCCCAGATCCAGCCAAGTATGGAAGTGGCCATATACAGGGTATGCATCTTACTATCTCTCTCCTCAAGTTTTAAGCTCGGGCTTTGAAAGGACAATTTTTCAGTACAAAATACAATTTGGTTCTTTGGGATAATACAGGAAAACTATAAGATTCCATCTTGGCTTTACAGGAAAATCTGGTTGAGGAAGCAAGCCATCCAGCCTTGCATTGTTCCTGAACTATCTCATGTGTGTATAAATGCCAAAATGAACAAGGGCCAAATGAGTGGTACAGACAAAAATGCTTCGGACTGAAAAGGAGGGAGAGATCAGTATGGACAGGCTGATGTGGTTGGGGCGGCCTTGTTGCAGAGAGAGATGGGACTTTCTCTGTCCTCCAAATATGGGTAAGATTTGGATGAACAGATAGGAGGGTGAAGGGAGTTCTGCATGGTAGGCAGCTCTGTGAAATGGAAAAGGAGCTAGGTTTGGAATGAGAGTTCTAACTCACTAACTTGCTAACTCACGAACTCACTCACTAAGCTTAAAGCAAGTCATCTTGACCTGGGTTCAGATGAGAAGAGCTGAGTGTTAAATTTTCAGTGTGAGCATTTGTACCTTGGAAATTGGCAAGTGATACAAATCAGAGTTTGATTTCTTGTTTTGTTGATTGTACAGATTTAAGAAAGTGATGCAGAAAATATTAATAACGTAGATTAAACTTAAAAGTGTGTTATGTATAAATCCCCCCCACCCCAAAAAAAGAGCATAAGAGGACATTTACCTTCTTCCCATCCCAGCTCTACTATTTGCTACCTATGAGACCATGAGCCAGTCAGTTACTTTATACTCTGGACCTCAGTTTCCTCCTATGGGAAAGGAGAGGTTTAGATGAAATTATCTCTGAAGTCCCTTCTGGGGCAGCTAGGTGGCAGCAGCGGATAGACTGCTGGACCTGGAGTCAGGAAGACTCATCTTCCTGAGTTCAAATCCAGCCTCAGACACTTACTAGCTGAGTAACCCCTGGGTCTGGTCGTTTAATCCTATTTGCCTTAGTTTCCTCATCTGTGAAATGAGCTAGAGAAAGAAATGGCAAATCACTCCAGTATCTTTGCCAAGGAAAACCCCAAATGGAGTCACAAAGAATCGGACATGACTGAACTTCTGACAATAACAAAATAACAAAAAGTCCCTTCCAGCCCTGATACTCTATGATTCTATGTATAGCATGAACAAAGGTACCAAGTTAAGAATGAATTATTTGTATAATCTATGGCTCACAGCCCTTGGCACTCAGCTTACTTGCACCTGGTCCAATCCTGGGTCAGTCCTAAAAGATTACTCTTACTCTCTTTGGTTCATTATGACCCACTCATTATTTACTCTGAGAAATCTCTGAATACAGCTCGTATCTAGATTTCACAGATATAGTTGAAAGGGGATCTCAGCTCCCATTCAAACACTGAAGGTAACAAATGCAGTTATTGGTCATGGGACAGCCTTTATTCCACTTCATACAAAAACCCTAACATTCCCCAGGAAATCCTCACTTCTCCAAGTAGAAGACAGGAAGGCATTCAGGATGTCTCCTCTTGGTCCATGTGGATTTGCATCCCATGGACAATGTGCAGAGCTGCCCTGCCAGTTTCTTCATGCTGGCTCAGTTCTGGAGGACTGGGTGCTTTGGGATAACAAAGTAATCATTTCATTGGTTCCTTAGCCCCATGAGAGTGACAAGGGAGGGTCCGCATCAGTTTAGAAAGGAAAGACAGCTCCGGCTTACTTTCTCTTCTTTGGATTCTTTAGTGTGGCAAATAGCTCTCTCTTCCTGAGGTTCCCCTAAGGGTTAGGGGAAGAAACCCTCCTTCCCTCAACTCTCACAGAAATGGTGAACTGCTAGTTGAGACTGAGCCTAAGTCTTGGGTCTTTTCTTGCCTCTTCTTCATATTCTTTGCTTAAGCATAGGTGACATAGGCATTTGATGCTATTAGTCGTGAGGGCTTATGGAAAATTATGTCAAAATTTGGTTGCCCGGAGAAGTTCATCAGCATTGTACATCAATTTCACGATGGCATACTTACCAGGTTCTAGATAATGGGCAATGCTGTCATGCCTTCCTAGTCACCAGTGGAGTGAGACAAGGCTGTGTGCTTGCTCCCATGCTCTTTAGCATGATGTTTTCAGCCATGTTATCAAATGCTTTTAATGAGGACAAACATGGATGGCATCAAGGTCAGCTACCGCACTGATGGTAAATTCTTCAACTTGAAAAGGCTACAAGACCAATGTGGAGGGAATATTGGTGCATGATTTTCTGTTTGCAGATGATTGTGCAGTCAATGCAGCCTCTGAAGCTGAGATGCAGTGAAGTATGGATCAATTCTCTGCTTCTTGTGCTAATTCGGGCCTAACAATTGACACCAAGAAAACAGAGGTGCTCTATTAGTCACCACCACACCATCCATACATGGAACCATCAGTTACAGTAAATGGAGAAGCTTTGGATGCTGTGGATAAGTTCATTTACCTTGGTAGTGTACTTTCCAGGGATGTACACATTGATAATGAGGTTGAAGCACTCATTGCCAGAGCTAGCTCAGCGTTTAGGAGGCTCCGAAGGAAAGTATGGGAGAGAAGATGTATTAGAATGACTACCAGACTGAAGGTCTACAGAGCCATGGTGCTGACCTCATAGTCTTATTCCTGTGAAACCTGGACAGTCTACCAGTGCCATGCCAGGAAACTGAATCACTTCCATTTGAATTGTCTTGGGAAGATTCTGAAGATCACCTGGCAGGATAGGCCTTTACTCAAACTAAGTAATATTTTAGGAAAATTAATGTTAGTATGTAGGCTAGATTCTGAGTAGGAGAGAGTGGAGGCAGAGACATTCAAGTGGAGATATTCTGTGGGCAGATGGATGTTTCCTCTTGAACTGGAACTCTAGTGAGAAGTTAAGGTATGAGTCGTCCCATAGAAATGACAGCATAAGCTGTGAGAAAGGATCAGTTTAACAAATGAAAGAGAGAAAAGAAGCAAGAAGAAGGAGAAAGTGTTAAAAAAAAAGAGAAAGGTTTAAGGAGGGATATGTTTTGGAAGGCTAGCGGTAGGGAAGAGGGTGTGTAAGCAATATCAAATGCTGCAAATTGGTCAAGGAAAATTTTATTTGGCAAAAGAAAAAAAGGTTGCTTTTCAGGATGATGGGGAAGAAATTCAGACTTCTGAGGGGTGTGGAGGTAGAGGCAAGGAGCATAGATAGATAGGTTTAACACTTAGGTCAGAGGATGTGACCAGGAGGAATCTGGTCAATACTTTGGTCTTGAAGATATTTCCATATACAATGTACGAACAACCCACAGACACCACATTTGGGACTTTGATCACCTCTCTTTGCCCTGAGTGTCATCAAGTTAAGAATTCCTGGTTTAAAGAGTTTTCTGGAGGCCTGGCTAGAAGGAGCCTAGAGGTCCAAGGTTATTGGAAACACAAAAGTCAGCAATAAATGCCACCTGGGAAAGGAAAAGCCCTTATCTGGAATCACAGGGATAATGCCAAAGGTAGTAATGACTTCATCAGAGTTCCCCCAGTGGGCATTGTTCTCTTCTGAACATCAGGTTGCCTCAGGTTGGCAGTTTGTACTGAACCGATTCCACTGACTGGTATCATAAGTCGGAGGACTAAAGGATAAGAGACTGAGCTATTTCCCGCTCCCTGTCTGAAGAATGTTTCACATACAGTGACAGAATGAGGCTGCTCATACTTGGCTTCTCTTTTTCTTTGTTGTGTTGAAAAAGGAAATATTCCACTCCATTTTCACCCCAAGCCCAGTCACCAATTTGGGGGAGGGAATGGAAACCACATAGAAGTAAGGGCATGCTAATAGGCCCCTCCTCAGGCAGGAGTTTCTTTTTGTGTTGTGTCTAAGAAAGAACATCGAACTGGGATTCAGAGAACCTGGGTTCAAGTCTTGGTCCTTCCACTTACTACCCATGCATCCTTGGACAAATTAAGAAACTGAGCCTTAGTTTTTGATTGGATTTGGTCAATCAATAAAACATTTATTAAGCACCTACTATGTGTCAGGGCAGCTAGGTGGCACAGTGGATAGAGTGCCAGGCCTGGAGTCAAGGAAGACTCATCTTCCAGAGTTAGGATCTGGTCTCAGACATTTACCAGCTGTGTGACCTTGGGCAAGTCACTTAATCCTGTTTGCCTCAGTTTTCTCGTCTGTAAAATGAGCTGGAGAAGGAAATGGCAAACCACTCCAGTATCTCTGCCAAGAAAACCCCAAATGGGGTCACAAAGTGTCAGATACAACTGAAAAATGACAATACCACCACCACCACATGTGCCAGACATTGTGCTAAGCACCAGGGCTACAAAGAGAGCCAAAAGACAGTCCCCACTTTCTGGGAGCTCACAATCTGATGGTGGAGACCACATGTATGCAAACAATTATGTGCAAACAAGTTACATGGGAAATAAAATAAATACTTATCAGAATTAAGAGGGATTGGGAAAGACTTCCTGTAAAAGATTGGATTTAAACCAAGACTTGAAGGACCCCAGGGAAGAAACCAGGAGGCATAGATTGGGAGTTATTCAATGTCACATTTCCCCTTTGACAGTCTACTGAAGCCTAGGGGCCTTTTCTCAGAATAAAAATTTTCAAGGAAAAATAAAATCTATAGGGTTATAAAAGAAACTAAAGGTTAGTGAAGATAAAGGTGTAATTGGTTTTTCTCCACCCAAGTTCACAAACCCAGTTTAAGAAGTCCTGGACCAGACTGCCTCTGGGATTCCTTTCTACTCCAGGCCCTAGGTACTGTCATTCTTTATAAAGCTAGACCTCTTCACTGGTTCTGGTGCATTTGGCATGAAATAAATATAAAGGGGAAGAGAGAAGAGGGGGAGACAGATTTTTTATGCAGTGCTTTGGGTGACTTTTGTTGATGTCGGAAGGAGGGGAGGATTGAACCTCTTCAATATCTGTGGTTGTATGCTTTGTGTGGTTAGTCAGGGTGGAGCTCACCTTTGTCCCTTCCATGGGGCCACCTCCTTGCCTCTATTAATAACTAGTCTTTGTTTCTGTGTCTCTATCTTTCTAAGCCTGTATGTGACTGTGGCACTGACATACAATAAGCCAGGTCCAACCCCCTCGCTGGAAACTGAGGTCCAGAGAAGTTTAGCGATTTGCTCAAATTCATATAGGTGATCAGTAGGCAGAATCTGGATTCTAACCCAGGTCTTCATTTGACTCCAAATCCGGTGACCTTTCCCACTGTACGACAGTCTGTCTTTGCCTGTAGCTGCTTCTTTCTGGGCGCCTTTTTCTCTGCCTAGGTCTGTCTTTGTGCCTGTATCCCTATGTCTGTCACACACTCACACACACACACACACTCTCTCTCTCTCTCTCTCTCTCTCCTCCAGCCTTTGCCTCCCTGTAGTTTCTCTTCTGAGGCTTCCAGATCCCTCTAGGCATATCCTCCCAGGTAAAGATGCCCGCCGAACTCAGCAGGATGGAAATCAGGAGGTCGGGGAGGAGAAAAACCGTGGAAAAAATAGGGCGTGCTGCCCTTCGACAGTTCACTTGGGAAAAGGGGGAGGCGTATTGTTACCTGGAGAAGGGAAGGAGGCAGGCTGACAGCCCCGCCTATCGCCTGAGCCCTCCCCTCTCCCCCCCCCCTTCTCTCCTCCCCTAGGCTGCCGGGTCCCTTTCTACTGGGAAGCTGCAGTGACATGGGAAGAGCCGGCCTCGGCGGTGGGAGGTAGTGAGACGCTAAGCTCTGCGATCGGAGCAAGGGAAGGGGAAGGAAGAGGGAGGCCGATCGGCCGGTTGGCTGCGGAGCCGGTAGAACCGCCGTGGAGAGGGGAGCGTTGTCTAGGTAAGGACTGCCGGCGGAGAGCCGGGGACTGTGCTGGCTGGGGGGGAGGGGGATCCAGGCTGGGAATGGAACGACCCTGGGAATTCACACCCCAGTGCCTCCCAGGAGGGGCCAAACTCAGGTCAGGTCACCGTCGTGCAGTGAGGCTCGGGGCGGGAATAGGGGCTGGTTTGCGGCCAAGACAGAAGGGAAACAGAACCCTGGAAAGTGGTGGTGGGGTCTCAGCCGTCCTTCCGTCCCCGCCCGAGTGGGCAATAGGAGGGGTAAGAGTCTTTGGCCCTAACTTGACCTGCCCCCACCCCACCAGCTTTGCCACTTCGACTCTTACCACCGCGGTTCCTGCTGTTTCCGAGTCAGGGACCGGGAGTTGGAGCTCGGAGCTCCCCTGAGGTCTGTTAATCCCTGTGGCTGGAGGAAGCTGCGAGGCATCTAGCTTTTCTTTACACTTCACCTCCCTCCCAAAGCAGTGATAGCAGCGCGGCGGGGGAAAAGCAACAGTGCATCTGCAGATTGGAATCTAGTCCCATCTCCTCTTCCCTCCACCTTCCCTTTTCTGGAAGCAAAGAACAAACGAGCGCGAATTCTTCCTGAGTCCGAACACCATTTCTTTCGGCTGCCAGACCAGGTTTAGGCTGGTCGTGTTGTGTTTGGCTTTAGACCTGGAGCTTTTTGTTCTCTTCCACACACAGGCCATCTTCCCCCCCCCCCCCCCCCATCCTCCCTTGCATCCCTGGGCAGTCCGAAGACTTATGTTGGAGTGGGGTAAAGAGGAGGTGGGAGCTGTTCCAAGCGCACTGTGCAACTTGGTGCGCGAAAATCGGCATTTACACTTGACTCTTCCTTCCCCCTGGAGCTGCATGCCCCACGCTCCCAGCGCCGCAGAGCCCCGACGACTTCCATTCTTGGAAGTGGGTGCGGGAGGCGGGGGCGGGGCGCGGGAACTGGGTCCTTTGGGATATTGATGAGGCGGCGCACGCTTTTCTGGATTGATTGGGCGGCGCGGAGTTAGGATTTGGAGTAGTAGCTTACGTTGGCAGAAGTTTGGGTGAGGAGAAGGGTGGGGGTAGGGAAGAGGGTGTGTGTGTACGCGCACTAGATCGCCACCCACTCCTACCCACCCAGCAGTGCTGGAGAACAAGCTCTTTATTGATTCCTCCTCCTGATTCATCCGTGGCGAGCTTCCCGCGGGTGCTGGTCCCCTGGCTTCCTTCTCCCCACCCCCAGCCCCAGCCGAGCCCCTTAGTGAGGGATGCTGGAAGTGCCGTCTGTTCCTCTCGGAGGAGCGAGCCTTTCTCTCTGCTCCCGGAGTAACCCAGAGGGAGGCGGGGAGGGGGACGAAGGAGCGAGGGGCGGGGTAGACGCGGCGGTTAGCTCCCTGCGGGATCAGCGCTGCCTGGGAGCTGCAAAGCCGCGAGTGTGCATTGTTAGAGAAGACGGGGAGGGAACCCTTCACTTCCCCTCCATCCAAGAGAAAAAGAGGCAAATATTGGGACTTTTTCCACCACCCTCTTGCCCCCAAGGCATCTCACGTGGGGCTCGCTGCGGAGGGGGGGGGTGCTGCTCCCATCTGGCGCATTATCAGTCGATCCCCCCCTTCCCCGCTAGCAGGAGACATCCACGTTGCCCCCCCCCCCCCCGGGATGGAAACTAACCTGTAGGCCTGGCCCAGTTGGACTGGGAGGTCAGGTGGAAACGAGGAATCCTGTCTGTCCCCTTCCCCCCTCCCTCTGGTCCGAGGCAGTCAATTCCCCTGCGGGCATGGTGGGAGGTTGTGCTGGGGAGGAGCCCCAGCCCTGCAAGGGGCTGTCCTCAGGCCAGCCCTCACAACCCCTCTACCCCACCCCCCGCCTGCCCACTCCCAGCGCTCCGGAACCCGGGAGACTCAGGGCTCGGGGAGGCCCTAGCCTCTAGTAACGGAGAGAGAGCTGAATGGCAAGACAGGAGGCCATGAGAGGAAAGAGATAGTCCTTAACCCAATGAGGCGCCCGCTTTTGATTCGGACTTAGCGGCTTCTGCTACTCCCACTTTTGCCTTGGGGTTAGGGGCGTGGGGAGGGGGGAGGGTCTTCCTGGTTTTGCTCTCCCACCCTCACTAGGAGTTTTGAAAGAATGCGCTTTGCAAACATCAAAGCGTGACAGAAATGGTGCACACACACACCCCCGGCCCCCATCTTTGAAACGTTTGTCTATTGGAGGGCGATCATCCCAGGAAGCCCGCTGGCCTCTGGCTTGATCGCCACCCCAAATTGGCCCTGCGTCTTCTGTGCGCGAGTGAGTGTGTGTATGTGTGTCTATCTCTCTGGAGCAAGGACTCCCCCACCCTCTGTCACCCCTCCCACGTGAGACCTTAACGCCTAGGAGAAGCGATCCGGCTCCGCCAAGATAACAAACCCGTGGTGGGAAAGAGACGGAGAAAGTTGACATCATAGGGCGAGCAGCGGCCATCGCCGGGGTCCTCCCAGCCCCCAAGCTCTTGGTCACTGCTAGCGGTTCATCGGAGGCAGGCTCTGTCCAGTTTGGGTCATCAATTTACTCTAAGCATCTCTTCCCCGGATTCAGAGCGCCCAACTCTTTTCCGGGTTATCTTTCGCCCAACAAGTTACGTATGGGTCTGGGCTTGTGCCCACCCACCAGTTGTGTGGGGTTTTTATCTGAATGAGTTGCCGGTGTTTGTCCCTGCTGCCTCTGGGATTGGTCACGAGATGCTTCATTGATTCCTTTGTGTCGCTTTTATTGAGTTCCAGACTTCGGAACGCTGCTCTGTCAGGATAGTGAGTGAGCCAGGAGGGCAGGTCGCTAAAAGCACCACTCTTGGGTGCAGGAGTTGGTATGCATTCGAGTCGAAGGTGTGGAAGGATGGGCTGCTTAAGGGAGACAGCTGGTAAATATGCGATCACCTAGGAAGCTTACTGTCATTACAGAGTGGCTTCCAAGAAATACTCTTGGTTGCTCCCTTGTTCTAGGTTTCCTCTCCTGCAAGCATCTGTTGTGCTCAGCAAGTACCGCTCTAGTGTATTTCCTTTTGGGACCATTTTTTAATTGATAAAACAGTTGGTTTTTGGAATATTTAAATAGAGTTTTCTTTCTTTTCCCTGGCTAGGAAATGCTTCACTCGGCACCCTTTGTGAGATTTCTGTAGAGCTGAAACAGACAGAAATTGAAACTGTAACATTCAAAATACAGGCGTTTCTCTTTTCCTCCTGTCTTGCTCTAATGCTTCCTAGCATTAGGCATCTGTAAAATGTTTATGTTGTACACAAACACGTTGCCTTGAGCTGAGCAGTCCAGGTTTTTGTAAATATGCCAAGAAGAGTTGGACATTGGCAGCCCTGTTGCAACTGTTGCAGTTGTAGTGAATGACATTCTCTGCCTAAAAAGTGGTGGTGGGGGGTGGGGCTTCTTTTTCAGTATAAATTGGAATGGAATGGGAGCGGAAAATTCTACTTTTATTGTTCTCCAGTTTTCTTTCACTTCCTTTCTCCCTTATCTATAAAAATCAGGAGCTGTGCTTTTATGCACATAAATTCTAATGGATCTTTCCTTTCTTACCTCTTCAACTCAGAGTTTGTTCTTTTTCATTCATCTTCCATTTGCCACCCTCTGAATCTGTCACTCATTTAATGAGATGATGGTGCAAGGTTTTCTAACGGGTTTTCTTTGATGTTACTCTTCATCCACCATCTTTATTGTCAGAGGATATATGATAGACTGAGCCTACTGACCCAACAGACACAGACATAACCGACCCTCTTGGGAAAAAGCCTTTGAACTAAACTGAGCATCATTAACGCTTTTTTAAGACAGGGCAGGTGGGTGGCTCTGTGGATAGAGTGGCACTTGAGTTCAAATATGGCTTCAGACAGGTGACCCTGGGCAAGTCACTTAACCCCAATTGCCTCAAAAAACAAAACAAAACCCTGCGTTATGCCCAATCTCTCTCCTAGCCTGAACATTCCCTTGGAAATATCAGAGCTTCACAAAGCATGGCTGGGTAGTAATGGGTGATATTGGCTCAATAAGTAGGTGAGAACCTCTTTGAGAGGTAAAACTTAATGTTCCCTGAAGACCCTCTGGCACTATTTATTCTGAGGCCCCTTGTTTTTTCCAGTCTAACCAGAATCTAAGTAAAGATTTTTTTTAATAGTCCCTAAGTAAAATTTGGCACAGCTGAGAGCTTGATCTGTACTTCATGGGCATCACTGTAGAGAAGAGTGCTGGGCTTGGAGTCAGGATAGCTGGGTTTGAATCTCTGTTCAGACACTTATTAGCTGTGGGCAAGTCAGAGCTTCTCAGAGCTTCAGTTTCTTTATCTTTAAAATGGGGATAATGATACTTACATTACATACCTCACAGGGTTGTTGTGAGGAAAGTGTTGTGCAAACTTTTCCATATAGATATAAATTCTTATTTTTATCACACCAAGAAGGGCCACTCCTAGAAATTCCCTGTATGATAGATAGTATTCAGGGGGTTAGAAGAAAAATGAGCATCTTGCCTTAGAAGTCAGTCAGTGGTAGGCTGAAACTTCACCCTGTTCTGTAAATTATTCTGCAAACATAGTGGGCAACCTTGTCTAGAGTCTTCTTAGCTTTTAGACCCTAAACTGTAGAGGTGTTATTATATACAAGTCTCTCAGTGTGTCCTGAAGAGACGCCTCCTGTTTTCCAAACCAAACAGCTACTAGTGTATTCCATTTTCATGGTGAACATTCCTTAGCACAGAAAAGTGGGAGATATACACTGTCTATGTAGAATCTGTCATTTACTGAAGAATAGGTGTATACCTCATCTATAGAGAGACACATCTAATAGTGTATGAACTTCAAGTACTCAAAATATATAATCTTCAGAAAATAAACCTAGTTGGATGCTTTCAAGGTGAGTTAGAAAAGTGTTTGCATACATTTAGATTATGAGAGGTATCTAAGTAAATCAGATGTTCTTTTGACTTCAAATCTTGTTAAGACTCTTGAAGCCTGGTTCTCAGAGTGTCAGGGGGCGTGATTGCAGAGTGCTTTACTTAGTCTCTGCTGTACAATCAAAATCCAGGTCTCCTAAGGTCAGTCAAGGACCCTCCAGCAAATTAGTACCGTCATAAAGTAGCCTTCACATTTTAGCTAATCATTACTGGTGAATGGATTCATGAGAAGGTGCTGGGATTCATGTGTGTGGCCCAGGGAGAAAAAGAATATATTCAGGGTATGATATTGTAAAAGGTTATTTCCTTTATGCTTTTGGGAGAAAAGTTATGCTTTGTCAAGTGTGGGACCAAGGAATGATGCCAGCCACTTGACACCTTTTATCTATCCTTTTGGGTCCTTGAGAGTAGGGATTATTTCATTCTTGTGTCAGTGCCTGGCACATAGGATATATACTTAATAAATACCTCTTGAACAATTGGTTGGCCATGGGTATTAGAAGTCATCTGTGTGTATTTACTCAAATTTCTGTGTGTTCTTTCTTGTTCTTTTCCAGACCTCCTTCATTGCAGGTGTGTGTGTATTTTAATGTCACAGTTGTGCAAGTAGTCAAAAGTAAATTAGTTTTTGATTTGGGGGTGTCAAAAATTTCATTACATTTATTCTTAAGGGCAGTAAATTATACAAATAGATACCTGTGGAATATATCAAATAGATGGATAACTACAGTGAATGAGGTGTTTTTGTACAAAATAGTTTTAAATACATTGCAAGGATGATCTGCCAAAATTGCCTGTGCCTTCTTGAAAAAAGAAGAGTTCAAATATAACTATAAACTGTAATTGACAGTGAGTCATTTGCTTTAGGGGTACCAACCATGAAAATAACATAGCTATCATCTTAATGATAATTCTAAACACTTTATTAAAGAGTCAGATACATCTCCAGTGACCTAGAAGTATGCTTGGATTAAATATTAACAGTTTTGTCCTTGTAAAGAAATTAGGTTTGAATATTTTCAAAATTCACAGTATTGTGGTCCTTAGAGGTAGAGGTAGGAGATTGGACCATGGGCTGTGTAAGCAAAATTTACATTCAAATGGTCTTGTAAAAAGAAGGCACTCACGTTTTGTGATATATAGAAAATCTAATGTGTAGTTATGAACAGTGAAACAATTCTAACATCTTCTGATAAATTTAAATATCAGATGCATACATCTAGTTGCCAGGAGGACCATCCTGTTTTATATTTGTAAATATAATGAAGTCGCTTGGAGTAGAGGCTAGGGAGCAAGTCTCAGGAATCAGGAAGAACTAAATTCTTCCTCTCACATAATGCAGGCTGTGTGACCCTGGGCAGGCCATTTAACCTCTTGAAGACTTGAAGTTGCAGAGTGTTTGATCTGCCTCAGCAGAGAGAACTTTCTCACTTGTAGTTCTCTATAAAGAAATCTAGATTAAAGAAAAAACCACCAAACCATAAAGTACATTTTAAAAGCAGATGAAATTCTTGCAAAAAGTAAGAGACATGATACATAAGACACAGCTTGAAGATAATATTGTATAAACATTTCTTGCTGGTTGGTTAAATAATGTGATTTACCAATCTGAAAATCACAATTTAGCTTCAGCAAATCACATCTGACAGGATAGATTTTTGTAACTGATGCTTTAGAAGTACAACTTCCTCTTATTTACTTGTCTGCTTTTAACATCCGTCTTTTTAAAATTTCGAGTTCCAAAATCTCTCCCTTCCACCCGCCCCTCTCCCACCCTTTGAGAAGACAAGCAATATGATATCAATTCTACACGTGAAGCCATCAGAAACATTTTCATACTTGCCAGAAGCATAACTCTTTAATAACAACTCACAGTTACTTTGTGCTTTAACATTTGCAAAGCCCTTTCCTCACTGGGGAAAAAGCAAGTGTGACTAATCTCATTTTACAGATGAGGAACTGAGGCCAAGAGAAATAAAGTGACTGGTCTAGAGTAAGCTAGGGAGGTGGGCGGGATTTGCACTCAGGTCACCTGACCCTAAATCTGGGGCTCTTTCTGCCATAACAGATTCCATTTCTCTATGTCATATTACAGGGATGAAAATTTTGAAAAGATTACATGTTTGTAATTATATCCTTGGACATGATTTATTTGGAAGGAAAAAGAATATGCTGAAATAGTAATATTGAATCCACTCAACTCCACTTGACTCAAGATTTTTCCACCTGTACAAAGTTTCTCCTTCCCTTGAATCTTTCATTCGCCCACATATTTACTTGGCCAGAAAAATACTGGGTTTTGTTCCATTTTTTTTTTCACACCAAAGTTACTAATAATGAAAAGCAAAAATTTTAAAAAGACAATGCCAAATGGAAGTAAAGGTTAACAAGATAAATTAGGAAAGTATTTGCTATGCATTAAATGTGTAGTATAGCATACTATTTGTGATGTATGCATGTAAATTCCTTGAAGGCAAGGAAATTGAGAGAATTGCCTAACTAGGAAGGACCTTAGAGAGTATCTGGTCTGCTGCTAATTGTATCCCTGATTATATCTATCACAGCACCAACCCCAAACCTTTTTTGCCTTTCCATGATTTCTGAGGTCCTCCACAATTGGGCTTCCTACCCTCTGTACACTCTGTATTCTAGCCATACTGGGTCCTTAAGCTGTTCTCTAAAGTCATCATGGCATTACTGATGCCTAGAAGTGTGCACTCTCCTCATCTCTGCCTTGTGGGATCTTTCTTTTTTGTTGGAATTGTCTTAATGAAGTCTTTCCTGATTCCCCTCAACTGAAAATACTTTGTACCCCTTCAAATATTCCCACAGCCCTTTGTCTGGATATGTACTTTCTTGTCTCAATAGTCATTTCTCCCCTCCTCCCTTCCCCTTGCAAGCAGACCATAAGCTCCTTGAGATCAGGATCCTGATCACTTAAAAATCTTTGGATCATTGCGATGCTCCTTAAAAATGATAGTTGCTTAATAAAATTTTTAAAATAGATGAATATCTAGTATATTTCTGAGTATTTAAATATTGACTATCAAGTGGAAGGGAGAAGGCCGGGGGGGTCGGCATCCTGGTGGATCCTAAAAATTTATAGTAGAATAATTCCCTTGAATCATAGAACTTCAGCATGGGAAGGGACCTTAACCTTAGATCTAGAAGGTTCTAACGTCTTCATTTTAAAGATGAGAAGCCTGAGGTAGCTCAAGGTCATCTGGGGGATACTTAGTGAAAGAGCCAGGACTAGATCTGGATCTCTTCACTCTCATAGACCTGGGTGGGTGAAGGGAAGGTTGGGTTATGTGGGCTTGGAGTAAGTAAAATAAGACTGGCCCTTTGAAGCTAAGCTGGGCTGCTTTCCAACCCAGTCTTTTGCATACCAGTTAAAGGTGCCACGTTCCCCAAGGATCATTATGGGGGAACTGCTGTCTGTGTGTATTGGAAAGCAGATGTTTTCTGTAGTCCCAGGGTCTATATACCTTCCCTAAAATTCTGTAGCTGATGAGTGAGCATAGGTAAGTTATAAGTCATGTGATGAGTAATGAGGCCTCTGCACAGTAGGCACTCAATACCATTTGTTGATTGATTAAGCACAGCAGTAATGATGAGTAAATGGAATTTGTTGCAACACCTTTGGCTGCATTCCGAAGGAACTAGATTCCATTCACATCTAGGGAATTACTACTCCTATTTTACACATTTCTTTTTGCAATTGGTACATTGTGATCATCAGAGATTTTGATGCCAATTAAATGGCAAACACTTAGTATAGGGAGTGCACACATTTTCTTCTAATTGTGTGTGTGTGTGTGGGTGCTGTCGTTAAAACCTTTTCTTGCACTGACTACAATACTTTTTTTTATTGCTGCAGGTTTGGAAGATGACACTTGTGCTTTTCTCATGGGTAGTTGATTAGAGTTTGGAAGAGTATGACGGGAGTGGCAGTTCCATTGTTGGATGTTTCAAGCTGCTCCTGGAGAGCCAAGAAATTACCTCCCTTCAAGGCTACAGTACAATGCATGTTATGAATTGTGTCTCCTTGGCCAGCGAAAAAGAAAATGGGGATCTCTCAGCTGCAGCTGGATTAATGATTGGGCAAACAGCACCCCCACCACCACCTCCACCACCCCCACCACCACCCCCTCCTCCATTGCCATGTCCAGACAATGGGTGTCCTCCTGTTCCTCCCCCACCACCCTTACCAGGGGGTCCTCCTATACCACCACCCCCTCCAGGACTACCTCCTTCTTATGTGAATGGACACGGCCCCCTCAGTAAGAAAAAGAAAATGAGGAGTTTTTTTTGGAAAACAATTCCAGAAGAGCAAGTTCGGGGTAAGACCAATATCTGGACAATTGCTGCGAGGCAGCCACAGAAGTACCAGATTGATGCAAAGACTATTGAGGAGCTCTTTGGGCAGCAAGAAGAGACCAAGTCACCGATTCCTAGGAGAGGCGGAGCTTTAAATTCTTCCTTCAGAGACACTAAAGAAGAGGTAAGGATGGAGCCTGGAGGAATAAGCCTTCGCCACCCCCACCCCCATCTGCCCACCCCCACCCCCGTCTCCTCTGTGGGCATGCAGGCACGTGGTGCTTGTCCAACATTGGCCAGAATTCTCTAATTCCACTAAGGAAAGCTTAACATTTGGCTGGTTGATTCCTCTTCCTTGTGGATCCACTGGTGATTGTGGCCTTAATCATTGAAAAGAGAGCTCATCTTGTAGGTGGTGATGCTTTTGCTTCTCCCGTACTACTCTGTAGCATCATCATGTAATGGAAAGAATATTGATTTAGAAATTAAGAGTCCTGGGTCCTGGGCATTGTCATCGGTGGGATCTGTGGGATCTTGTAGGATCTGTATGTATGTCAATCTGTAAAATGCATTTTTTGTACCCTCAATTAAGACATAGTGTCTGGCACATAGTAGCACTTAATAAATGTCAATTGACTGATTTATTGACTTTAATTTTGTAAGAACTAGCAAATTATTTCTTTTTCAGTTCCCTCACCTGTGCTTCATTAAGGAAACAAAAACGCTTTAGCAAACAGGTCCTCCCCACCTGTAGATCCCCTCATCATGTAACATATCATTCCCTACCTCCACTTGTCAGCCAGAGCAATAGGCAGACTTAGAATATTGGATCTGTGCCATGTTAAAATTAGGGTACACATCCCAGGGAAGCACATGATTGGCAGAAAGTGCTGGAGAAGACACAGGGGCTACCACTATCTCTTGTGGTTTTGCAAAGAATGTGCTTCATTGTTTCTGAAGGGAGACTGCCAGTTGAGTCAGATTGGGTGGTGGCCATTGTGGATGGGAGAAGACTTGCCAACATTGCTCCCACAAGGACCTGATTGATTCTAGGCTATGGTGACTCAGGAAAAAAGGAAGTCAAGCATTTAAACAAATAAAATCTAAGCTTTCAATGGGTCACCCTTAGATTCACTCTCAGTATCAAGGTTGTAGGAACCAGGGCTTCCATTAAAGTTAGATCCACAAATGATCTTCTAATGGTCTGCGGATTAGTTTCTTTTATAGTTGATGCTTATGGTATGACAGTGTCTGTGTTTTTTATTCCTGGTATGAATTAAAATTTGCTTGGGATAGGTCCAGCTCTAAAATTATGATCATATTGGTGACTGCATTAGCATCAGCAGCAATTTGGGGGGAATAAAATTTGGGGGAACAGCACTTTTTGGGGGGTGAGAATCATTAGAGGCAGCAAACAGGTTAGGAACCCCATGGACCCTTTTGTCCCTGTGTGTTCTGAGGGTAGAAAAGTTTGAGAACCACAGTCTTAGAAGAAAGGAAAGAGGACTTGTCATGGATGGAATAGTGGCATAACACTTGATACCCCAGTGATGGCCAGTGCAAGAGCAGGCATTTGCAAGACAGAGGTTGAGGGAGAATCTACCCTCATTTAACTTCTTACTTGTTGACAATTGCTTGTCGTAATTTGAGTGAAAGAAGAAACTGCATAGGGTGGTGCATAAAATGCCTCTTAGAATCAGGAAGACCGTTGGCCAAATCTCATCTCTGACACATACTGGCTTCAGGAGCTTGAACAAATCACTTGACCTCTTGTGTGTCCATAGCCATGAAAAAGCAATCTCAGGTCAGAACCTCTGTCACCCCAAGGTTTTGAGTGAAGGCAGTGCTCGAAAAAGGAAGATGGTGCTCTGATTGTGTAGTCAAAGAACAAATAAGAAGTGACTCTTCCCTTGGCCTTAATCTAACTACATTATTTAGCCAGATACAAATATTCCATTTATAGTGAGTAACTCTTTGGGGAAGTGACAGGTAGGGGCTGTTGCCGAATAATAGATCCTTTCTAAAACTAGTTTCCCCACAAATGTGCCCAGTGACACATACATCGAAGCTTTATGTACTTTTTTTTTTAATAACTGAATTATAGATTTAGCACTAAAAGGGACCTTAGAGATCATCAGAGCCAACACCCCTCCTTTTACAGGTGATGAAATGGAGACCCAGAGAGGCAAAGTCACACAACTAGTAAGAGGCAAGACCGAGGATTCGAATCTACTTTCTCTAGCTCCAAATTTCAGTGCTTTAACAAACATCATGCTTAGAAATTTTGGTGAAGAACTTCTTGTGTTACTGTTAGTGAGAGATGTTACATCATCACAGCCTTGGAAGTTGTAACCTAGCAAGGACAGCTAAACAAAATTGCTATCAGCAATAAATCTTCCTTCTCACATGCTGGGTTATCAAGTGCAGTCCAGGGTTGAAAAGCAATAGCTCTTAACCACCTGTACTTGTGATCTGGAGAATGTACCAAGGTACATGCTAAGAAAAGTGAGAGATCCTGAAGCTGGAAATACAATTTTGAAATGTAATAACATAACCCATCGTTACCCAGATTTGGATAGATCATCCCTCTTGATACGTAATTACTGCCTATGGAAAATATGTGGTATTAGGTGGTTAGCTTGCATGTTTAAAAGGTTACAAAGTAACAAATGGGTTCAACTATACTTCAAAGGGAGAAAGGGAGATTTGAAACATTTGATTTGAGGAAGCTTGATTGCATACTGAAAGGACTGTATATCTGAAATTCTAAATTAGAAAATGTTTGGGTAGGAAAAAAAATGAGGGTTGAGATATGTTACTCTGTTTGTTGTATGTTTGACAGTTAACTAGAAAAGACAATAGATAGCCAGATGTGGAGGTGCACACCGGTAATCCTGCCTACTGGGGAGGCTGAGATTGATGGATCATGTGCACTCAGGAGGTGCAGTAGGGGTCAAGCTGATCAGGGGGCTGCACTGTCAGGGATCAGTATGGTGAGCCTGGGGAGTGTGGGGCCAAATGGCTGTGCAGAGTGAACTGGTCCAGATTGGAAATGGAGCAGGTCAGAGTTTCCATGAAGAAACAGGAGCGTTTGTTCAGGCCAATGGATGGCCAGGCATGGGTGAGATAGGGAGATCCATTCTCCAAGAATGGGGGAGGAGGGAGAGAGGGACAGAGCCAGAGCGAGACTGATTAAAAAGGGAGAGAAACAGAAAAGACCATAGTTGTAAAGAGTGGTAACGATGAATATAGAGCATGAGAACATAGGAACGTCTCCAAAGTTAAGACAGTAGGAAATTGTGAAAGAACAAAAACCTATTAAAATAGTTAAGGATACTTCTTATGAATACGAAGGTAACTTGAAACTTATTATGTAAGTAATAGCTGTAATTGTACTATTAAAAATAGCGTACTGCACCAGGGGCTGGTTGTTGATCTGTGTGAGACAATGCATTTATATTTTCCCATGTTGTTCAATGGTTTGCAATGCTGCTTGGAATCCTATATGATCAAATTTCATTTTATACCACTCCTAGGCATAGATTCATAGTCTAGCATTTTGGACTAAGGAAAGGGAAAATTGAAACTATACTCAATCTGGATTTTCCAGTTTTTGTTTATTTACCTTTTGGAGAAATTGTACAACTGTTTCAGTTTGCATTTAACAGAATGCAAAATGAAGTACCACATCGGACTCTAAGGGGAAAGAGAAGAGGGCAATCCCTTCCCACTCTGACTAGGAAGTTGATTTAGCAAATGGAATCAGTCAGTCATGAAGCATTTATTTTGTTCCTGCTGTGTGCCAGGTACTGTGCTAAGTGCCGGAATGGAGTATGTAAAAAGGAAGTCTTCCTTCGGTTATAGAGCAGTGGTTAAAAATACTTTGACCCATTTCTTCTGAATGTATGAGATACAGATTTTATGTCCATCTATAGAGGTGGGGTATGAAACATCCAGGTAAGGAAAGCCCCTCTACCAAAATAGGATGGTACCTTCTCAGCAATTTCTAGTCTTAGTTGACTGAAGCACTGAAAGGTTAAGTGATTTGCCCAGTACCACCCAGCTAGCTAGTATGTGTCAGAGACAGGGCTTGGCCCTACCATGGAGCCTCTCTCCCAACTAAGTGTTATCACTGTCAATTGAAATGCCTTAAGAATAAATTAAATAAGCCTGCCACTTTTCAATCTGTACTATTCCTGTTAATCCAAAATAGTTTATCTTTTGCCATTGGTAGAATTCAGGCTAAATAAAGAATACATGCAGATATGTATGCAGACACAGTAAAACCTTGGCTGTTACTTGGAATGATTCACATTTGGCAATGAATAATTCCCTTAGGTTTATGTAGAGCTAAACCAAATAGGAGACTTCAAGCTTCTCCTGTTCTGCTCCTCATTTCCTGGGTTGATCAGATAATATCAGCTGCTTAGTCTGGGTCTCCTTCTTGAATGACATTTTTGCACTGGTCTGTGTGTAGTATTAGTCCAAGAGTTGTAAAGGTATTCAGAGGTCCAATTTCACTTCACAAGATGTAAGGACTGGTTCAGACAGTGCCTCTCTAGGCTCTTTAGCTTGGAGATTGTCAAGCATTTGGAAAATGAGTTGGCCCCATTGACAACCACTTCCATAACTTAGTTCTAGAAATAGTGGCATTCATTGTAATTCAACAAGTATTCCTATCTACCATCATAAGATTCTGTGCTACAAAGACGAGCAAAGCAGTTCTCAGAGAATTTACATTTTCCTGAGAAAGCAATATGTACATATGTGAGTGGGTGAAAATGTATACAAAATAATTTTGGTGGAATCATGAAAGGCCTCCTGTCCCACCCCCATTGAGAAAACAATTAAAATCCATTACAAATATATACAGGTAAACAAAAATTCCCACATAGGCCATATCACACACACACACACACACACACACACGTATAGATAGATCAGATACATACACACATATGCCTCAGTCTGTACCCTATCTGATACATATATGTGTGTATTATGTCTATATTCATATCTATGTCTACATCTGTCTTTCTGCTTCAATCTTTGAGTCTAGCACCTCTCTTTCTGGAAGTGGGGAGCATGTTTCATCATGAGTCCTCTGGAACTGTGGTTTTCATTTTATTGATGAGAATTCTTAAGTCTTTTAAATTGCTTTGCCTTTACAATATTGTTGTTGTATAAATTGTTTTCCTGATTCTTCTCACTTCACTTTGCATCAGTTCGTAGAAATCTTCCCAGATTTTTCTGAAACCATTCTCTTCATCATTTCTTGCAAAGCAACAGTAATATTTTTTTATCAAATTCATATGCTGTAATTTGTTCAGTCATGCCCCAATTGATTGGCACCCCCTCCTTTTCTAGTTCTTTGCCACCACAAAAAAAATTGCTATAAATTTTTCTTGTTTTTGTGTCTTTTTCCTCCTTTCTTTGATCTCTTTGGGATCCCTGAGCTTTGGGGACATACATCCAAATTGTTTTCCAGAATGTCTGGACCAGTTCACAGCTCCAGCGACAGTGTCATTTTCCTGTGAGGTGATCTCTCAGAGTTGTTTTGATTTGCTTTTCTCTAGCTAGGTGGCACAGTGGATAAAGTGCAGAGTCTGGAATCAGGAAGACCTGCATTCAAATTTGGCCTCAGACTCTAGCTGTGTGACCCTGGGCAAGTCACTTAACCCTGTTTGCCTCAGTTTCCTCATCTATAAAATGAGCTGGAGAAGGAAATGGCAAACCACTCTGGTATCTTTGCCAAGAAGACCTCAAATGGTGTCACCAAGAGTCAAGACACAATTGAAACAATTGAACAATAACAAATTATTAGTGATTTGGGACATTTTTTCATATGGCTATTGTTAGCTTAGATTTCTTTTTCTGAAAACTGTTTATTCATATTCCTTGACCATTTGTGAATTTAAATACATTTTGAATTGCTTTTCTTCCTGGTGTGTTTTTTTTTTAAATGTACTGATAGATTTATTTTAGGCACAACAGATACTTAACCAAACACCCAGAAAATCCCTCTACAAAGTATATTCCCTAATCTATTGTGTTTTTTTTTAAAAACAAATTTTAATTGCTCCCCCTTGTTTTGATATTGCCTACATTTTCCACTGCATTCCTCCCCCATCTCATCACAGAGAGCCATCCTTTATAATAAAGAACGGAAAAAGAGGAAGAAAAAAAGATTTGGCAGAACTAGCTAATGTGTTGAAAAAAATCTGTTGTTAGTATGTGGGATTACAAATAAATGGTCAGCCACTTCTGCAAAAGAACAGAAGGGAGAGGGGTCTTCTCATAACCCATCTTTGGGGCCGAGCTTCACCATCATAGTTTTGTAGCATTCATTTTCAATAACGTTCACGTTATCCTTTTCGTTTATATTTTATAGCCATTGTGTTGTACATATATTATTTTCCTGGTTATGCTTACTTTGCTTTGTTTCAGTTCATATAATTCTCTGTTGTCATTTCTCTACAGTCATCATTTCTTATAGCACAGTATATTCCATTACATTCATGTACCACAATTTGTTTAGCCATTCTGCAGTTGATGGACATTTGTTTCTAGTTCTTTGCAACCACAAAGTTTGCTACTATCCATATTTTGGTCTTAGCCATATTTGGGCCTTTTTCTGGTCACTGGCTTCTGTAAGGTAAATGCCTGGCAGTGGAATCTTTGGGTCAAAGAGATGGATATTTTAATGACTTTTCATGTTAGCTTCCCAAACAAGTGGACCAATTCACAACTCCACCAACAATGCATTAGTGTGCCCATCTTTCTATAAGTTTTCCAACACTGACTCTCTCATCTTTCATCATTGTCAGTTTGCTGAGTGCTAGGTGTGACTTGAAACTTCCGAGTTGTTTTGATTTGCATTTATCTTATTATCAGAGACGTTGAGCATTATTTCATATAGTTAATAGTTTGCAGTTCTTTTGAGAACTATTTATATCTTTTCGCTTCTTTCCCTTGATCTACTCCGTCAACAGAACTGAGGGATGCGTTTCACTGTGACAGTGTGGTACTAGTCTTTACTGTTGTGTTTGACAAGAGTTTTGTTGCCTTTCCATGTCGACACTGTTACAGCCACAATCTATGTTATTCTTTTGGGTCAACCTTCTTCATTGTGTCCCAGTTCAGAAAATCTTCCTACAGCTTTCAGAATTCTTCATATTCGTCATTCCTTATAGCACAGTAATATCCATTTCATTAACATAGATAACATAGATTGTTTCACTATCCTCTAATTGCCGAGCACATACTTTGTTTTTCACATTTGGCTGTCACAGATGATACTGCTGTGAACCTTTTTGTACATGAAGGTTTTTCCTTGCCGTCAATAACTGCCTTTGCATATGGTCCCAGTAGTGGGCTCATTGGGCAAAGGGTATTAACAACTTATTAACTTTTACATAATTTCAAATTGTTTTTCAGGACAGGTGACAGAATCCATAGCTCTAGTAGTAAATTAGCACTCCTGAATTCTAACAGCTGCTCCAGCAATGAGCTTTTCCATCTTTTAGATTTTTTCCTAGCTTGATGGACATAAAATGGTATAAAGCTGTGTGACCCTGGGCAAGTCATGTTTTAACTTGCAGGTCTCCGATCATTCGTGATTTTGAACATGTTTTTCAAGCAGTTTATATGTCTTATTTTGAAAACTTCATAACCTTTTAGAAATACTTTACTTTGCCTTGTATCTTTGCCATATATTAGGAGAGTAGAGTTAACATGATCAAATTAACTCTTTGTCTGAACCCCTGCTTTAGGGGAGTAGAGGAGGCAATGAATTTGTCATGTAGGACAAACCTGAAGAAGGCAGGAGCAGTACATGTTGATAGGGACAAAAATGTGGAAAGGAGTATTGGGGGAAGTATTCTGCAAAGCATTCAGACTGCCTTTTCCAGTGATTTTTGGTGTAGAAAATAATAGAACAATAGAGGATTAAGGGAGGAGGAAGATAATCTTGGTATTTGAGCCCTGGGGAGCAATCAGTGGATAAATCAGGAGTTGATCTAGTAATCTCAGAGAATAAATCAACAAGCATTTGATTTTATAGCAGGAGCTATTACACTAAGTGTTAGGGATACACTCAGTGAGCTTACAGTCTGTTGAGAAGTAAAAAAGCATAAGGGTGGAGGATAGCCTATGGTTTTTTTTTTCGGTGAATTCAATACAAATGCAGACTAAAATTTTGTAAACTAAGGTTTATGTAGAAGAAATATGAATGTAATAGAAAGAGCCCTGAACTTGGAATCAGAGGGCTTGGGTTCAAATCCTGGTTCTGCTATTTAATAGTCGTATGATCTTGGACAAGTCACAGTTTCCTCACCTATAGAGTGGATTGGACTAGATCAGGGATTTTTAAGTTGGGATCTACAGGGACTGTGAATAGTTTTCAAGGAATCTGTGAACCTAGATGGGAAAAAAATTATATCTTTATTTTCACTAACTTCTAACTGGAATTCAGCATGTCCTTCAATTATGAATTTAGGCCAAAAGTATTATGCTGAGCAGGGGTCCATAGGCTTCACCAGACTGCCAGAGGGATCCATGACACACAAGAAGTTAAGCAGTCCTGGACTAGATAATCTATTACGTCATTTCCTCCTCAAAATTTATGAGCATGTGATCCTAAATTCTCATTCCTTTTTTCCTCATAATATGGGCTTTCTCTGTGACAAGGTATTGAGTTTATTTTTGAAATTTCTCTTTCTCATTCTTTCTCTCCTTCCCCCTGCCCCCTTTCTTCAATACTGAAGTCAAACCAAAAGTACTTGGTGGGAGTACTACTGCGCAGTCTGCCTACCCCTTAGCATCTGGAGTTGTTTTTTATGACTAGTAGATGAAAATGATAAAATGAAATATATCCCTTGGGCTGGCAAATCAAGAGCTTGTTTATTGACTCTCATCAGAAAAACTCCACCAAATTCAGTCTTTAAAAAATTTTATTTTATTTTATTTTCACCAAATTCAGTCTTACAAAAGATTAACCTTAAACAAGAAAGTGACATGGCATTGGTTAAAGTGGCTTTACATCTTCTTAGAGAACTATATAATGTCACTGACAGAATCAGGAAACTTTAGTTTGTAATTGAATTCCCTTTTGTTCAGAATAATAACATTCATTTGGAAAGGAAAAGGGTTAAAACAACATTCTTATTTGTAGCAGGTCACCACTTTTATTAAAAAACAAATGGAAAAAATTGTTTCCCCTTTAAGTTTATCTTTCTTCCCCAATCCTGGATTTTTACTTCTAGAGAAATTAAAGACTGGTCCAAAAAAAAAAGTTCAATTCAGCCTGTTTTCCAATCTGATTAGCCTTATCTAATTAATTACTTATGGTGATGCATTTGAATGCAAACCAATGACCCTACCTCAAAGGAAAAATGTGTTGAAATGAAGAATTTAAGCACCCTGGAAAGCTGTAGTATTTAAAAATCTTTCTGCCTGAGGGAGACATGTGAAACAGGCTGCAGCTGAAGTTTGCATGTTGACAATACATTAGAGTAAATGCAGAAAGAAATCTGGGTTTGCATTTTATGTGATGTAGGTTAAGTTGTTTTCCGCCTTTTTAGAACTTCCTCAGTAACAAATGTGTTCAATTTTGAGATCCTTCTTCCTCTGCCCTCCATGCTATTAGACGAGTATTTATTTTTTAAATAAAAGCAACTTTAATTTAGTTTTTTAGGGGGGAAGCATGGATGGAACAGAGGATTTCATGATAGTCATTAAAATATTTAGAGATTTCCTTCACCGTCTCCCAACCAGGGCTGGGAATCACTGTGTATTCTAAACCTGCACTATTAGACTTAACTCTCTCTGTTCAAGCCTCACTGTAGCATGGACTCAGACATCTGTTTCCGAATTGTGGCTATTAATAGTGGGTGGGCTGTATTGTTTCCAAGAAAAGACCACTTCCCCTCCCCCCTCTTTTTTAAAGAAATGGATAATCCTTCATGTTGTAAAAGAAAGCTGTCTAGACTACCAATCCTCAAACTTGTATGTTAGTTGCAATAAAAACTAATTTTATGTTTGATAGGTTTTAGTTCCTTTTCTTTTTTGTTGGTGTTCTAATAATCTTGTGGTTTTTCTCTCCTCCAGATTTCAGTCTTGGATGCCAAACGGTGCATGAACATTGGAATATTTCTCAAGCAGTTCAAAAAGTAAGATCTTGCGTTGGCATAGTTTGGATGTTGACAGCACTGCTATTATTAAGGAAAGTTTCAAACCCAGAGTGTGATGGAGGGATTAAATTTTAATGAGTGAAAATCCCTTTCCTCCCCCTCAGCTTCTTCATCCTCTTTTTAGATGGGGTAGTTGATAATACTGCATGAGTATGTCACTCTTTGCTGTTCTAGCCTGTGAAAAAATAGGCTAGTGATTTTAGATGCAGTAAGAATTATCCCAGGGCTCCACTTGGATCCTGCTGTGTCAGTAGGTTGGCAGGCTTACAGTTATGCTTGCCCTTTAAGTGTGTGTTGAAACTGGGGATGCAAAACTTGGTTAAATGCAAGAAATCTATCTAAAATGAAAAGAGGTAGGCTTGAGTCAAGTTTCTTTACCACCGCCACCACCCCGAAAAAACAAACAAGTAGATATGTGAAGTTTTTGTAAGGAAGGCCAAAGAAGATTTAAGTTAATGTAGTTCTTCACCACCAAGAGAAAAAAAAAGGCCCAGAACAGCTGTTGCTGCTTTGAGGTTCCCTGTGTGGCTGGTGGATTGTTTTCTGTGTAAAGGCAACATTGAACATTGCATTAGAGAGAGTCATGCTGTTTCCCTGGCAATCCAGGCTGCTGTTGGGAGCATTGATACAAAATAGCTTGTCAAAATGGGGAAGTTGTGGGCTTGAAAGGGTGTGTGTTTGGTTTGGGCAGGGGAGAGGGGTGATTGTGTCTTTCATTTCCTCTGGATTGTACCATGAAATGGGACTTGGTCCACTATCTCTTCAAGGTCTCCCCAGTCCATAGTAGAAGATATCCTCCAAGGAAATGGTGAACATTATGGATCAGAAACATTGCGAGAATTTCTTAAGCTTTTGCCGGAGTCAGAAGAGGTACATTGGTTTTGGGAAGGGATGGATGGGTTCTGGATGGGGAGGCTGATTGCATTCACCCGGCTCTTATTGTGATGGAAGTACGCTTGATATTTTGACTGGCTTTTCTCATGGTGAAAGTCCCTGTTCTGATCTCTCTTCTGGCCACAGTGAGAGCTTTTAGTGCACAGTACCTGGCACATGGTAGCCACCCAGCAAATGCTTATTGATGACTAGTGCATATGCATCCTAACAGAAATCCACCTTCCTCATCAGGTAAAACCCAACATAGTTAAGATCCAGTATATAATATGGCACTTTCCCGAGACTCTTTACAAATATTAATCTTACCCCATGTAAATTATTCTTTAATTTTCAACTGGGAATTACAAAGTACAGAGAGAGTTACAGATTGTTAAGATGCATTTAAAATGCCAACCTCCACATTACAACAATAAATTTAAAAAATAAAAGAGGCTACCCTTGGTTCATCAGATTATTACCTCCTTTGCCTCAGTTATAATTTTTTTCCTCTGAAAGGAAAACACATTTGAGAGAAACAGAGTGGAGTAGTAGAAAGAGGGCTGGCTCCAGAGTCAGAAAGATGTGGGTTTAAGTCCCACATCTGACACACACTGTCTGTGTCACTCTTGGCAAGTCACTTAATCCCTTAGTGTACCCTAGGTGACTTTCTAAAACTCTTAAGCTCCAGAGAAGTCCCAGCCTGCATTGATAAGTTCTCCTAAGGAGTTCCCTACATCAGTAAACTCACTGGCCTGGTTTCTGCTTCCTCAGAAGAAAACACTTTTGAAACTGAAGAAAAGTAAAGCCCTCCACAAAGTTGGTATGGAGCAATTTGTAAATAATCCACCAACCCAAATGGTTGAAAAGTGAAAAAAAAAATCCTGTGTAACAAACAGTTTTGTCTGAGAAACAAAATTAGTTTGATTAATTTTCAGAGTGAATTGAGGGAGTAGGGTAGAGTGAATTAACAAATTGTGCACGGTGGTTAGAAATTCTGTGATATCAGTTTGGAGAGAAAATCAAGCTTTGTGAGTTCCCTAAATTATGACACATCCCCTCCTGTCTTTTGTACAACCGGCTCTCCAAGTAATTCATTAACAAGCCCACTTGCACTTTCTCCTGGCATCAGTGGGAAACTCTAGTTTCAAATGTCATGTTTAAGGACTTGATGGGTAACTTGGCATTTTAAATGCACCTTCAGAATCTGTAGTTTTCTTTGTACCTTAGAATTCCTAATTGTAAATTAAAAGGGTAAAATTAATTAATAAAGCTTAATATTTGTGAAGAGTCTTGAGATTGTGAAAGGAACTCTGAAGATGTCATACCATAATTTATACTGAGTCCTAACTATTCTATGTTTTTATTGGTAAGGAATGTTTGTGCATTTCTGTTATGTTATACATAATCTCGTTAATTCAAAGTGTCAGTTCTCCCCTCTTCACTATGGAGTCCTCCCATGCCTGCTGCAGGAGCTGCTACTATGGAAACATTCATTACTTGAATGATGACTCTTTCTGGTCTTAAGTTGGCTGGTCCTTGGATGCCAGAGTCAGCTGCAACCACAGTCCATTCCCCTGGCCATATTGAAGCCTTTCAATGGACTTAGTAGGAGCTGGCAGAAGCCGCCTGGTACAGCTTTTGAGACACCCGGATCACTATCACATCTCAGTGAGACATCAGAGCAGATCAGTGTGGGCACTAGTTTATACATGTTATTTTGGGCAAAAAAACAAACATGGTTTTATTATAACTTTAGCTCCTATTCAGGGGAAACCAGGACTTTCCATAGGCTTTTCTTGCACAGTTGTGTCCTAGTTAGGACTAAGTTTTGTATATCCATCCTTATCTCAGCGGATCCAGTAGATAGCTAAATAAATAATCACTTACGAAATGCTTAGTATGTTCCAAGCACTCTCTTCACTGCTGGGTATACCAGTATAAACAAGCAAGGCAGTCTCTGCCCCCAGGGAGCTTCCATTCTAGTGGAGGAAGACAGCATGTGTAAAGGAGAGCTGGAAGTGGGAGTGCCAGAAAAGTGGCATTGTGTCAATATTGCTGGAAGGTGGGGAGATGTGAAGATAAATAAAGAGTATAAGTTATGAAGTCCTGTGTTCAAATCCACCTCTGATACCATGTGAGTTTGGTTGCATCTCAACTTTTCTGAGCCTCAACTTCCAAATCTATAAATGAGATCACGTGATCACGTGTATAAACTGCTTTTGAAATTTTAAAAAGCTGTACAACTGTCATTTGTTATGATTACCGGAGAGCCTGAAGTTTACAGAAATCTTAAGGGAGAAGAAAGGAAAATAATTGTCAAAACAGTTTATTTTAAAGATTGTGTTTCTTCCCAGAACAACTTGAGGACTGTCAGCTTTGTCTAGAATCATAGAGTCGTTGGATCTTAGATTTAGCGCTGAAAGGGACCTCAGAGGCCATGCAGCCCAGCCCCGTTGCTTTACAGATGTGGTAAAAGAGACCAGAGGAAGTTAAGTGACTTTCCCCAAGACCACACAGGGACTAAGCGTCTGAGCCTGGTCATCAGGCTCCAGTTTCTCACCTCAGGTGGTTGGTTAGCCCCTCCCAGGGCCTGGGAGTGGTCTCCTTAAGTTACTTCCCAGTTCTGAAATAAGCAGCAGCTGCTCCACATTGCTTTCCCTGGTGCAGGATCATCAGCCTCACAATCTGACAAGCCCTGTCACACTCCTCCTTGTTTACAGTACTTACTGTTGGTTCCAACTCACCACACCCTCCCCACTTTCCTTCATCAGGAACTCCCTGACGGTCCCTGGGTCGACTCCCTAGACCTCCCCTCTCTTCTCCTCCCCTCCCTAAACAATTCCAGCATATCCATGCTGTTGAAGGGAGTAGCAGCAGCAAAAGGCTGGTGACTGATGTCCTGAGCAAGAACGAGTTTTTGTGGGTGGTGTTAGTGCCATGTGGCTTCTGGCACCACAGGACCTGAAGCTCATTGTACCCCTCCTTCTCATGAGGATCAGATGCCAGAAAAGATCTCAGTGCCAGAAAAGCTAGAGCAGAGGGGTGATTTTTGGTGGGGGTGGAGGGTGGGTTAGAAGGACAGGGAGAGCGCAGGGAAGAGTCTAAAGAAGAAATAGTGCCAAATGGAGAAGCTGAAGAATATATGAGGAGCATGTCAGTGATGGAATGAGCCGTCATTTACTGGAGTGGTTATATCTGGGTTCATTTTGTGAAATAAAGAATAATGAATCGACAGAGGCAACATGGAGTATTGGATAAGGGCATAAGTGCGTTCAGATCTCACCTTCCTAGCCATGTGACCCTGGGCAAGTTGCTTAATCTCTCTGTGACTCAGTTGCTTCATCTGTAAAATAAAGAAGTTGGATTTAGTGTTCGCTAAGGTCCCTTTACTCTTTAAATCTATAATCCCAAGATTGAATAGTATAAGGTTTACAAAACATTTTGTATCTCTTTACTCAGAGCATCCTTGTAAAGTGCTACAGGTGTCCCCATTTTTTAGTTGGTTTTTCATACTTGTGATTTTATCTCTTCAATGAACTCCCACTATGGAAACTCTATCAATGCATATCTGCAGCTGTAGCTTAAAATCTAAGAGGCCTAAAGGCATTGAAAATTTAGGCTTGCCCAAGGTATGTACCAGAGTCAGAACTTTAAAAAACATTGTTTAGATTTGCTTTTATTCTCAGCTTGACAAACATCAAATAAAAAGAAGCATTTCCATGTACATAGCAGAACAGAAGAGAGGATTGCACATAAAACTACAGACCTCTATCATGATTGCTTTTCTTTTAAAGTATTTAATAGGACCAATTTGTAGTTTTCAAAACTATTCTGCCTGCCTGGCCTTTTTCCTAGCCTCCCTACTTCTCTTCTTTTCTCTGTATTTCAAAAGATGCTTCAGTGACTCTTTTTTCTACCTCATCCCTATACCCCTCCTCTGTCTCACCCTGCTCTTCCATTTAAAAAGAAAAAGAAAACCCATATCCTTGGAACAAATATGCATAGTCCAAATGAAGAAATATTAGAAGTGAGCCCCAACCTATCCCTTCATGGAGGTGGGAGGTGTTACACATTGCACATATCCCCAGACTTTTTTCAATGTATCAATCAATGGTGATGACTCCCACCACGCCAAATACTTTTTGTCGTATGGAATGGTTGTCTGGGAGGGGGAAGAGGAGGCACACATAATATACTACAGCAATATGATAAACAGAAAATATCAATAAAAACTTATTTTAGAAAACCAAATCTGCAGTCGAACAAAACAAATTCCCATCTTGGCTGCATCTGAGTCTCATTCTGCATCTTGAGTCCATTACTTCTCTGTCAGGAGGTAGATAGCGTACTTCCTTATCAGTCCTCTGGAACCATTGTTGGTCATTGCCTTGAACAGAGTTTTCAGGTCTTTCAAAGTTTTTCTTTGTAATGTTATTGTATAAATTGTTCTCCTGGCTCTCAATTTACTCTGCATCAATTCATGCGAGTCTTCCAGTTTTCTCTGAAATCATTTTGTGATTTTTTTCAGAGCAATAATATTCCATTCAGTTGTCTAACCATTCCCCAATGTATAGGCATCCCCCCCACTTAATTTCTTTTCTACTTCAGAAAGAAACACTAGATATTTGGGGGCATATAGGACCTTTTCCTCTTTCTTTGATCTCTTTGGGGTATAAGCTTATAGTGGTATTGCTGAGTCTATGACTCTTAGGGCATAGTTCCAAATGGATTTCCATAACAACTGGACCAGTTCACATCTCCACCAAGAGTTTACTAGTGTCAGAGGTAGAATTTGAGCCCAGTGTTTTGAACTAGTCACTATGCTAGATTCATAGATTAGAAAGCTCAAGCTTAATGGACTGAAATCACTTCTCATAGTCATAGAGCTAATAAGTATCAGAGACTGGGGCTCAGGCTCAAGTCTCTTTTGACTCTGTCAAAAGCAGCACTGACCTCTCTCCTTGCTTTTCTACCTCTTTTGCTATCAGAACACATTGGTATGAGTAATTGTCACTTGGATAATTTAATTTTCTCCCTGTGCTGGAAAAATAGGATAGAAAAAGCCCATTTCTTTCAGCCTTTCACAGTTAAGGAGCTGGGTTTTATTATTTGTTTCTCTTCTATCTAGTCTGTTAATCTGCCTTCAAATGAAGACAGAATGAGAATGTAGACAATAGGACACTTAAAAAGAGTGCATGTGTGGCCTCTTTATCCTACAGGGGGAGAGAAGGGGGCTTGGACTCAGCTCTCAGCCGGGGGAAAGGTCTAAGAGGTATTGCCTTCAGTCCCTTTCTTCCATCACACCCCTCTGTTCCAGGTCCTCCTGGTTGTTCCCCCACCATACCCACTCTGACTGTCTGGTCGACATTATAACATGCGTAGAAAGGAGGTAGAAAATCTAGACTGAATCAGGAAGCATATTGGTTGCTGTGGTCACCTCTGGTTTCCTTTTCCCTTCATTCCTTTGCATGTTCCTAGGGGAACAATGATAAGGAAGGAACTTGAGGGTTTGGGGTGTGTCGGGTGGGGAAGGCGGAGCATTACATAGGTGAAGGGGAGGAAGATTGATTCCTTTATTAAAGGACACAGAAGTCTAGGCTTTCATTTTTTCCCTAGATCTGGGCAGAGTAGACAAAGGGCCCTGTGGGTTTGAAGCTGTATTTTTGGGAGCATGCATAGTTTAAGTTTATGGCCTAAATAAGTCCCTTGCCCTGAGCCAACATAATGCTTAATGTTTAACGAAAGTTTCTTGATAAATGGTGGCACATGAATGTAATATTACTGCCCTGTAAGAAATGGTGAATATAATGAATATGGAGAAGCATGGAAGACTTATATGAACTGATGCAAAGTGAAGTCAGCAAAACCAGGAAAATAATATATCTAATATGTACAATAGCATAAATGGAAAAATACATTTTAAAAATTAGTGTTTTGGAATTATCAAGCCTGGCCTCAAAGAAGACATATGATATGGTGCCTTCCTTCCTCCTTTACAGATGTGGGGGACTATGGGCATGAGACACTGCGTATATTTTCAGAATTTTTTAATATGTTGGTTAGTTTTGCTGAACTGTCTTTTTCTTTTTTCTTCTTTGTTATAAGGGATGACTCTGAGAGGGGATGGGGAAAGATATATTGGGAAATCTAGGTGATGCAAAAACAAAAGATAGTAATAAATGTATTTTTAAAAAAGATTCTTGATAAGAGTGAGTGATGAGAGTTAATCATAATTACAGGCTTGTTCCCTGTAAACCTGGTTCAGTCCTTTGATTCACACGCTTCTACTATTGCTATGCCGCCTTTTCTTTAGCTGGCCTTGGGATTTTACTGGTCTGGAGGGCTTCCACTGAGGGAGCTCATTGTGCCAGCACAGGTCAGCACCTGCTTGTAGCTTCTACTTTTAAAGAGTTGCCCCGAGCACTGTGAGGTTAAGGCATTTGCCTGGTGTTTCTGTTCGGAGTGTCAAGATGCTATGGTTCATCCAATGAGGTTTTCAGTACTGAATGTGTCTCATTTTTTGAAATGGGGGTGGGCTAGGTAAATGATGTTGAGAAAGGGAAAAAGGAGTGGTTAGAGGAGAGAGGTCGATGTACAGTACACATTAGTCACTGGACATAGAAGATGCATAGATGCCCCATGTGCCTTAGTAGGAACAGACATGGGCTACATATTGAAAGGATCAGCAAATATAGGTATACAGAAGATTACTCTGAGCTTCTTTCTTCCTGGCAACCAAGTGCTTAGGAAGAAATTTAACTTTTAACCCATTGGAGGAAAAATTGTCCTTTTCTGTCTTAAAAAAATTTAAATACATCTGGCTCAACATAGGGTATAAATCTGGCCTGTTATTTCAGAGAAGTAGCTGATTTGAATCTTCTCAAAATGCAGGTTGTATTATGTGTTAGGTTTTATTTCAAACCTTCAGAAAACAAATTATTTTGATTCTCAATAGCTCCTGAATGAATTGATGGGAAGTAAGAAAGGGTAAGAATATGTAAAGTAGATCAAAAAATGATGAAAAAAGGAACATGCTTTCTTGGGGACATATGATAGCACTGATGAGTTGTACTTTTTGGTGTTGTTAAAGTATTACATACACGAGTGGTCTTAACGTGTGTTTTTTTTTATAACAAACCTTAGTGAGTATGTGTTGGGGAACAACATTTCTGTTGTCTGGGAGCCCTTCTGTAGAACCCTGGGGCCCACCCCAAGCTGCTGGACCTTAGGTTTGCCAGAACCAGGTATTTTTTTCTTTGTCAGTTTATCCTGGGAAGAAAATTTTGAAGAACTTTTCACTTACTGGATAGATGTTTCCTTTTTTCTCCTTCTTGTTTGAGAACTTCAGAATATGCCAGCGCCTTTCCATAAAACTGTTTATTCCAGGAATTTGGTACAATGTAGATGTTAGATCTCACACAAGTGTGTTTAGTTCCTAATATATAAAAAGTAGCATAGTATAAATTTTACCTGGAAAGCATGGGCCCTAGGGTAGTGCTGGAATGATGTTTCCCTTCAAAATATTCCCTTCAGACTCAATTCATCCTTTATTACTTCAAATCATTAATTAAAAAAAATCAAACCATTTAAATCTGACAATTATTAAATGACTGCCATGTGCCAGGTACTCTGAGAGGTGCTAGAGATACAAAGACAAAAACAATAGTCCCTGTCCTCAAGGAGCTTATATTCTGGCTCCATATCCTAATGGTGCCAGATCAGGATGTTTTATAATTTCATGTATTTATTCCAAGTAGTTCTATTTCAAATCTGTGATCATGGGAAAAAACAAAATCCATAGAGTAGAATCCTGCATGTGGTCTTAAAAACTCTCATTGTCTGTATTTATCTCTGCTTTTGTAATGATTTTATTTAACCCTTTAAAATAAAAAAAAATCCAGGCAGTACTAAAGTTTTTGATCATAAACTGTTATTTCTCTATTCTCCTCTCATTTGTCTTTTAGGTAAAGAAATTAAAAACATTTAGTGGAGATGCAGCCAAGCTGTCTCTGCCAGATTCCTTTATATACTTCCTAATTCAGGTGCCAAAGTAAGGATGTACTAGTTATTCTTTTCACAGTGAGTTCTTTGATCATCGATGTTTTGGGGTAAAGGTTTTTTCTTTTCTTTTTTTCTTTCTTTTTTCTTTTTGTCTCTTAGCTATTCACTTCGAATTGAAGCCATGGTGCTAAAGAAGGAATTTTTACCTTCGTGTTCTTCTCTCTGGGATGACATGTCCGTTTTAAGAGTGGCTACAAAGGGTAAGTAACTAATTCTGAGGTTATGCCTGCCTCTTATTTGTGCTTGTGTTTACTTATTTCTGTTTAACAAGCTCTTATCAAGGGCTTTGTGCCAGGCACTGGGGACAAATAGGGAGATGAAATAGCCCTTGCATGCAAAGAGCCTATAATCTACTTCTTCTGCCTATTTTTAAAAATTTTATTTTTCAACACTCACTTTTATAAGATTTTGAGTTCTAAATTTTCTACTCTTCCCTCCACTTCCCCCTTCCCAAGATGGCATGCAATATGAAATAGGCTATACGTGTATAGTCATATTAAACATTTCCACATTAGTCAGGGTGTAAAGAAGAATTAGAACCAAAGGGGAAAATCACAAAAAAGAAGAAACAAAAAATAAAAGAGAGGTAGTATACTTCAGTCTGCATTCAGACTCCATAGTTCTTTCTCTGGATGTAGATAGCATTTTCCATTGTGAGTCTTCTGGAGTCGTCTTAGATCCTTGTATTACTGAGAAGAGTAGAGTCTATCAAAGTTGGTCATTGAACAGTGTTGCTGTTATTGTGTGCAATGTTCTGGTTCTGCTCACTTCACTCAGCATCAGTTCATGTAAGTCTTTCCAGGTTTTTCTGAAGTCCACCTGCTCATCATTTCTTATAGCACAATAGTATTCCATTACATTTATATATCATGACTTGTTCAGCCATTCCCCAATTGATGGGCATCCCCTCAATTTCCAATTCTTTGCCATCATTAAAAGCTGCTATAAATATTTTTGTACATATGGGTCCTTTTCCCATTTGTGTGACCTCTTTGGGATACAGCCCTAGAAGTGGTATTGCTGGATCAAAGCCCTTTGGGCATAGGTCCAAATTGTTCTCCAGAATGGTTGGATCAGTTCACAACTCTACCAACAATGCATTAATGTTCCAATTTTCCCACATCTTTTCCAACATTTATCATTTTCTTGTTTTGTCATGTTGGCCAGTCTGATAGGTGTGATTATGGTACCTCAGAGTTGTTTTAATTTACATTTCTCTAATCAATAGTTTTTTGGAGCATTTTTTCATATGGCTATAAATAGCTTTAATTTCTCCATCTGAAAACTGCCTGTTCACAGCCTTAGATCATTTATCAATTGGAGAATGACTTGTATTCTTACACATTTGACTCAGTTCTCTATAGATTTTATAAATGAGTCCTTTATCAGAGACCCTGGTTGTAAAAATTGTTTCCCAGCTTTCTGCTTCCCTTCTAATCTTGGTTGAATTGGCTTTGTTTGTGCAAAAACTTTTTAATTTAATATAATCAAAATTATCCATTTTGCATTTCAGAATGTTCTCTGTCTCTTCTTTGGTCATAAATTCTCTTCCATTCTCCACAAATCTGACAGGCAAGCTATTCCTTGCTCTTGTAATTACACAGTCCACTTCTTTATGGCAGCATTTGAATTATTATTGTTTTAGATAAATCTTCAATTACCTCCAAAAAGAGCCATGATTATAGCAGTGTGGGTCCTCCCTCTCCCCACGGAATGCAGCCCCTCTGTGCCCTGGTAGATGGTTTAATGATTTGTTGTTGCCAGAAAAATTCATCACCTGGTGGCTCACGAGCTGGCAAAAAGCTTCTCTAATTTTAACTAAGGTGATCCTTGGATGACAGAGGCAGTACCCATTACCATGCCTGTACTCAAAGCCTTTCCAGATTAGGTAGAGTGGCCAGAGCTTGGGCATAGCTTTGGGAGCCCAGGGTCACCTCCAAGCTACGATAAGGAGTTGAACTTGAATAGAAGTTGGATGACAGCCAATTGTCGATAATACCCTAAATGTGAAATGGGAAGGTCATAGGTTCTTGGCATTAGAAAGGATCTTAGGGGTCAAATAGTCCAGGGCTTTCTGAACCTGGGCTCAATATTTTGAAAACTGTATTTCAATAATATTAGCTTCCCTTGTAATCTTGTGTATTTTATTTTCTGCATTTGACAACATGTTTCTGAGAAGAGGTCCCCAGGTTTTACCAGACTGCCAGAGGGGTCATAACACTAAAAAAGAAAAATAAAAACAAAAACTTGATCTAGTCCAATTCCCTCATTTTGCACATAAGGAAATTAAAGTGAAGTGGCTTGCCTAAGGTTCCAGGAAGCATTTTTTCTTTAAGTTCTGTTTTTTAAAGCTTTATTGATGCCTTTAAAAAAATACCAATGGAATAATTTCTCTATATAGTCTCCCTTTCCCTCACTGAATCCTCCTGAGTAACAAAGGAAAACAGCAGTTAAGTAAAAACAGCTGAACCACAGGTCTGACAGCATATACAACATCTCATACCCCTTAGCCCCCACCTTTCATAATCTGCTGTCCTTGACCAAGGAGAACTCATTACTGTCACAGTTCAGTTGTCCTTCATTTTGTTTTCTTTTACATTATTTTAGTCATTATGCACACACACACACACACACACACACACACAATCTTTCCCTTGGTATTTTACTTTACTTTTTATCAGCTCACATATTTCAGTTTCCGTGTTTCTTTGGATGGTGCATATTTGTCTTTGTAGAGTGCAGTAGTCTTCCATTACAAAATGGAGATTCCTTTCAGATACCGGTTGGACTAGATAACCACTGAGATCCTTTTCAGATGGATCCCATAAAATTCTGTGATTCTGCAGTTCATATTGGCTCATAGAAATCTAGGACTGAAAGGGCCTCCAGATCCCATTTAGCCCACCCCATTCTTTTTACAAATGGAGAATCTGACACCCACAGAAGTTCCATGACTTACCCAAGATTAAACAGGTAGCAACTCTCTGAGGTAGAATTTGAATCCATGTTCTATAGTGCTAGAGTTAGTACTCTTTTCACATATGCCACAGTTTGTTAGCATAGTCCCTAGTTGTAGGGTAGGGGTGGGATTCGGCCAGTTCACACTGGTACCTAATTTTAGGTTGGGTTCCCTAAACAGGTTGTTAGCGGGGGTGGGCCCTGTGCCTGCCACGTCAGCGGTGGGGGCAGTGCCTCAGCTCGGTTCTGGTTGTTAATTCATTTGAATCCCACCACTGTTGTAGGGTTATCTATTTTGTTTCTGATTTTTATGACCCCCCCCCCCCCCACCACCACCAAAAGAAGTCCTGTTTACTAGGATTATTTTTTTTCTTTTTTCTTTATTTACTTTTGGTTTTCATCATTCACTTTTATAGGATTTTGAGTTCTAAATTTTTCTCCCTCCCTCCCTTTCTCTCTCCCCTCCCCAAGATGGCAAGCAATCTCATATAAGCCATACGTGTATAATCATATTAAACATATTTCCACATTCTTCATATTGCGAAAGAAGAATCAGAAAAAAGGGGAAAAACTACAAGAAAGATAAAACAAATAAAAAAAGAGAAAATAAGATGCTTCAATCTCTATATAGCATTTACCATCTTGAGTCTTTTGGAACTGTCATTGCTGAGAAGAGCTAAGTCTATCGAAGTCGATTATCACATAATGTTGCTGTTACTATGTATAATGTTCTCCTAGTTCTACTCACTTCATTTAGCATCAGTTCATATAAGTCTTTCCAGGTTTTTCTGAAATCCACCTGCTCATCATTTCTTTTTCTTTTTTTGTTTTTTTGGAGGGGGGAAGGCAAGGCAGTTGGAGTTAAGTGACTTGCCCAAGGTCACACAGCTAGTAAGTCAAGTGTCTGAGGCCACATTTGAACTCAGGTCCTCCTGACTCCCAGGTCAGTGCTCTATTCACTGCACCACCTAGCTGCCCTTCATCATTTCTTAGGGAACGATAGTATTCCATTACATTCATATACCACAACTTCTTCAGTCATAGCCCAATTGATGGGCATCCTCTCAATTTCCAATTCTTGGCCACCACAAAAAGAGCTGCTATAAATAATTTTGTACATGTGGGTCCTTTTCCTTTTTTTAGGATCTCTTTGGGATACAGACCTTTGCTAGGGTTATTTAACCTAGCTTCTTGGAACCAGTATACTGGGGGAATCTGTTTCTGTATTTGTCTTTCTGATTTCACATTGAGTTCACTTGGCAATCATGCGCTAGTGTGGACCACTGGATTCGGAGTCAAGAGATCCTGAGTTCGAATCCTGCCTTGGATCCTTACTAGCTGTGTGACCCTGGACAAGTCTCTTAACTTCTGTTCCTCATCTGTAAAGTGGAAATAATACTAGCTTCCAGGGAGAATCAGAAGAGATAAGATACTGTATATAAAACACTTTTCAAACCTTAAAGTGCCACATAAATGTTGGCCATTGTTATTTGGTCATCCATAAACTTTTCTACAGTTTGTCAATGCTGGCTGGATTTCTTCTTTGTCACCCTTGAGGTTTCCAGTTTTATTTGAATTTGGATTTCCTGTTGTTCACTATTCCCTGTGGCTGAATTAATGTTTGTCTTTTTGGACCACTTATTTTACTGCTTAGAAAACTAAAAAATAAACTTTCTCTTCTTCTCATGAAATATGCTTTTCTTCTCCCGGTGCTACAGCAACACATGTGGTAGCTTTTGAAGGATTTCTGATTTTTATTTTGCTTAAGTTAGAAAAGGGTACTCTTCCCTTTCATGTCTAGTAGGAAACTGTAGTTTAATATTATTTGTAAATTAGTGGGCGTGGTAGAAATGGCCCTTATCTGTTTTCTCTTAGAGAACTGGCCTACTTAGATAATGTAACATAGGCCAGGATCCAAGTATAATTTAATTGAAAGTAATTCCAGGCATAGAAGGAGAGAGTATGCATGTCAGAATATTATAGGTGATTTGCAACTCTTAAAATCAGAGATTTTTCAGCTTTGTATACATATTCAAATAAATTTCAGGTGGCTAATTTGCAGCTTTTATAGTGCTGTTCATCTAACATTTACCAAGTCATTTTGTAGAGATGTTCAGCAGATGGGAAAAACGGTCACTTTCTCGCAGACCTGAAATGTGTCTTTTTGTTTTTAAAGAAACTGTCCATTTGAAATGAAGGCAAGGTGTTGACAAGGTGGCCCTATTGTAAGCACAGTACTTTGCCAATTATTTGCATGCTCTCTTGGCATGATTAGGAACAACAAAAAAAGCTTTTTTGGAGCTCATTGGAAAAACAAAATACCACCTGCTTTTTAATCCTTCCTATTATTTTAACCCAATCTTAAAGTGAATTTGAGAAAGAAAACTAAAGGAATAAAACTTGAAAAGGAAAGTTTATTTCAAGGACATATAGCCTTTACCCTCAGAGCTAAAATCTTAAGTTTAGAGCTAAAAGGGAGCTAACCTAATTGTTTGGCAGTTGAAGAAAGTGATTTCTTAAAAACTGGCTTAATTTTTTTTTTAATCTGAACTTTAAACACCAAATACAACGAACATTTCAATGCATATAGTAACGCAGAAAAAAGAGGATTTTACATTAAACTTTGTTCTTTTAAAGTATATAATAATTTCAGCACTTAATTTTCAAAGCTATCCTTGTCTGTGCTTCTGGCCTTCTGTTTTCTTCTGTTAGAATTAAAATTACATTTAAAAAATTACTTCAGTGACTCTTTTTCTTTCTTTTTTGGGGGTGGGTGGGTAGGTGGATGGGGAATGCCATCTCTGGCTATTCTCTGTCTCACTTTGAAAAAAAATCATATAACAAATATACATAATCAAGTAAAATAAATTTCCACATGGATGGTGTATATGTCTTATTTATGCCTCCAGAGTTCATCACCTCCCTCAAAAAGTGGTTAGCATTCTTTGTCAATGGTCCTCAGAATTTGACTGGTTATGGCATTGTAAGAACAAACTTTGTAAGCCTTTAAGAATTCTGTTCAATGCCATGTTCATGTTCAATGCATGTTGCTATTGTATAATTCTCCTGGTTATCCTCTTTTCACTCTGCATCCGTTCATATGAGTCATCCCAAGTTTTCTGAAACTGTGTCTTCATCATTTCATCATTTTTTTTTTATTTCTCCACCTATTTATTTTTTTTAATTTAAATTTATTTATTTAACATATTTGGTTTTCAGCATTGATTTTCACAACAGTTTGAATTACAAATTTTCTCCCCATTTCTACCCTCCCCCCCACCCCAAGATGGCATATATTCTGGTTGCCCTGATCCCCAGTCAGCCCTTCCCTCTATCACCCCCCTCCCCTCTCATCCCCTTTTCCCTTCCTTTCTTGTAGGGCAAGATAAATTTCTACACCCCATTGCCTGTGTATCTTATTTTTTAGTTGCATGCAAAAACTTTTTTTTTTTGAACATCTGATTTTAAAACTTTGAGTTCCAAATTTTCTCCCCTCTTCCCTTCCCACCCACCCTCCCTAAGAAGTCGAGCAATTCAACCTAGGCCACACCATTTCATCTTTTTGAAGTGAGGCTACATTACCTTCCTATACCATGATTTGTTCAGCTATTTCTCTGTTGATAGGCAGGCCTTCTCTTAGTTTCCAGTCCTTTGCTGTAACTAAAAGAAATAATAGCTCCTTTTTTTCTGGATTTGATTTCTTTGAGGTATAGGCCTTGTATCATTGATTAAAAGGCTATATGCTGTTTAGCAGTTGGGCAGGGGGGAGGGCAGAGTTCCAGCTTGGTTTCCAGAAAGGTTGCATCTTTCTGGCTCTGCTAACAGTGCAGCACAATGGTACCCATTTCCCCACAGGCCATCCAGCATTTTCCTTTTCTGGGGTCATTTTGGCCAATCTTAAGGGCATAAGGTAGAACCTCAGTGTTATTTTAATTTGCATTTCTCTAATTAATGAGTTGGAGCATTTTTTAAAATATGGTTGATTTTTTTTAAAATATGAAGTACTTAATTATTGATAGCTTATGTTTCTTCCTTTGGAAACTGCTGAGTCCCCAAGGAGTTAAGTTGGCGTGCCTAAATCTCCTAGATATATTCATGTGGCAGAGCTAAATTAGAACCTATGGTTTATTCTTGTTGGATACTTCTTCAGCCAACATGGATCAAAATCTCTGTTGTTTATAAGGGGCAGTCTTCAAGAGCTGCTTTACCCAATATTTCCCCAACTAGTGGCCAGCCTTCTGTTGATGACCCCATCTGCACTTAACTGGACGGGTCTTTCAGATGAAAAACTCATAGACAATTGCCTGGCATGTACTTGAAGCTTGGCAGGACCTGTTAGAGCATGTACTCTGCTGGCACAGCTTTTGAGAACCCAGTGTTGCCTTGAAACCATGGCGAGGAATATGAGTGGGACTCCAGTTCAGGAAAAAAACACATAGCCTTTGGTTTTGTTTTCTCATATTTGCAAACTTTTTTCACTGAGTGTTTTGTAAGTTACTAATAGTGGTCTCAGACAAATCCTGGTATATTTGCGATCTAAACCAAAGGGCCTGGTGGATTACTGGTAATGGTTGGGGAGATGAATTTATAATACACAAAAATGCGTTGTTTTGCATGTTGCATGTGCTTTGATCCCCTCCCGGTTTTGTGTGCAAGTGAAGTTTAGATACTATTCTGATAAAGGTGGATTAGGGATCAGGACTTAAGCTAAAAACCTCTTCAGGACCTTCCGTCTCTTCCTTTTTCCAGAGCTGATGTCCTGTGAGGAGTTACATTCTATATTGCACTTAGTCCTCCAGGCTGGAAATATTATGAATGCGGTAAGTCCGATTCTAACTGGAAATGGGGCTTTTTCTGCTTTGATGAGGCAATCAACAGAAGGTACATACCGTGTCTTTTGGTTTTCTCTCTTTAGGGAGGTTATGCTGGCAACGCAGTGGGTTTCAAGTTGTCTTCGTTGCTCAAATTAGCAGACACAAAAGCAAACAAACCAGGGATGAATCTGCTCCACTTTGTGGCTCTGGTAGGTAACAGTGGTTGCTGGTGGCTGTCTGGGGCCAGGAAGAGATGGACCAGTGAGATGACTGACCTGTCAGGGAAGCCACTGTTTTTGTGAGGGGGGGAGGAGTATTTCCCTGCAGAGATTTTTTATTAAGGAGCAGTGCTTTGTAAACTGCCAAACTAACCAGTTGAAAAACATATTAGAATTGCAGTGCCCCTCTTACCCCTGGATACCGGGGTCCTCCCCACTCTTCACCCAAGTTAAATATCCTTAAAAATGAGTCTAACTGAGGGACATTTTCTGGTTTCAGTTACGAGCATTTTGTTCATGTTTTTCAGTAGCATCCGATTCTTCATGACCCCATTTGGGATTTTCTTGACAAAGATACTGGAGTGCTTTGCCATTTCCTTCTCCAGCTCATTTTACAGATGAAGAACTAAGGCAAACAGGGTTAAGTGACGTGTCCAGAGTCACTCAGCTAGTATGTGTCCAAGGCCAGATTTGAACTCAGGAAGATGAGTCTTCCTGACTTCAGGCCTGGCACTCTATCCACTGAGCCACTTAGTCACCTAGTAAATCAGGTCATCATGTCCTTTCCAGGGGTGGGGAACCTTGAACCTTGAAGCCACATGTGACCTCCTTCTAAGTCCTTGGGTGAGGCCTTCTGACTGAGTTCAAGTTTTACAGAACAAATCCCTGTTCTGTGAAGTTTAGATTCAGTCGAAGGGCTGCACTTAAGGACCTGGAGGGCCATGTGTGGCCTTGAGGCCAAAGGTTTCTCACTCCTGCCTTTGACTGTCTCTGCCTAGATAGAGTTAAGATGGAACACATTTCCTCTTTTTTTAAAATAGTTTTATTCTTTTTTTTTTTAAATCAAGGCTATTTCTTCTTAACCCTTTACTTCCCCCAATGAATAGATCCTCATTATCAGAGAAAAGCATTCCCTGAAAACAAATTCTCATAGTGACTGCCCATGGTAGGATATAACCAGGGTCTTTTTTCATTTGTTTATCAAATGAAATCAAATAACCTACTTTACCCTTTTTCTCTCACTGACTTGAACTAGTTTTGATGTCACAAGCACAACTTTCATTTTCAGAGGACAGTAATTTATTTTAGCAACATACTTGGTTGAAAAGCTCATTTTCAAGCCCTTTGAGATACGTTCTTCTTTTAACCACAAATGGTTTGCACATGGAGGTTTCTGTCAGAGTTCTCTTGTTTCTGTTTCCCACTGACATAATCGGGATGGGTCTCTGCCCATGTAGGGTGAAGTTTCATTAGTCAGGAATCGTTCCCCTCCCACCTCCCATCCTCCCATCCTCTAAATAGGCACAGAATCCGAACACCTTCATGGTGTGCACCTTCTGATTAAGCTTACTCTGCAAACTGGTTTAACGGCTGCCAGATATCTTGATCATTTCAAGGCAAGCACTTAGGTATGGGTGGCATTCAGGCAGGAAATATTGGATTCTATTAGAAACAATGGACCCTGCTCAACCACTCCTGCCTCCTCCCACTCGGTTGTTGGGCCAAGAATTGTATCCCATATCAGGATAAGGTGCCGATTGCTCTGGGAAGTGACAATTTATTTTGAAACTTGAGATGTTCTGGTAAATCGTCCTAAGAACATCATAGTTCACTTTCTCATATATATATATATATAGCAAGAAGAGAATTGTACTAGTAAGTTTTAAGGTCCTTTCAAGTATTTAGAAAAAGTTCCTTTCAAATGATCCCTCCAGTGTGCTATAAGTCTATAAAGAGAAGAAATTGTGGTTTTTTTTTTGTTGTTGTTGTTCTAGGAAGCCCAAAAGAAAGATGTTGTTCTTCTGAACTTTTCTGAAAAATTACGTCATGTTCAGGATACTGCCAGGTAAGCAAGGGAAGATTCTTGGAAAAATTTGGGAATTTGACTGTTTTTTGTGAGATGTAGAAGCATGCTCCCAGTTTTAGCATAAAGTTCAAAATCTTACAACACATTTATCTTGTTTAGCTTTCATACCTTCATTTGATTGGCCTATGGAAGTGAATTTCCTTGTGCCCCCTCCAGCACCACCCCCCTTTTTTTTATGAGTCAATGTTGAAATGTTTGGAGTTTTTTAAAGAGAGTGAGCTCTATCTTTAAAAAAACAACATGAGAAGTTTTAAAAATCGGATTAAGGGGAAAAAGCGTATTAAGAACTTCAAATCCCTCCCCACCCAAAAGAGAGCTCAGACTCCATCATTCTACTCTTGTTTGTACCCTAATAAGGGGAGCAGCTTGGTGTAACCCAGGGTTTGAAGTAAAAAAAAAAATCTAGGGTAAAATCCCTTTCCACTATACTGCAGCATTTAAAACACTACGTTAGAAATGTGAATTTTTGAAAGAAATTTGTGGGACATTTTTTTCCCTCTGATTAATAAGGATATATTACAAAGAACATTTGTAACAGGAAAAAAGAACCAGTGGCAAATTCATGATTTACTTTTAAATTCTAGCTCCACAGTGAAGAATATTAGTTTATTAAACTTTAATAAATTAATTTATTAAATTGGTTTAATTGTTCCTGGATTATGGGAAGAAATATGTGAAAGTGTGTACTTAAAATTGGTCTGTTAAAAAAGTAAAGCTTCTAATGAGTGAGGCAGTATTATTAGCAAAATTGTGAAAATACAAAAGGTTAGTGTTGACTAAAAGCTCAAATGATTAAAATGAAGGCGGAATGCTTGAATTCAAACATAGAGTTGACTATAGTGTGGAAAATAGCCCTCCGACGAATTGGCTACTTTAGTCTCCTTGCTAGGACATTAGCACTCCTCAACTAACTGACAGATAGCTAAAAGTCACCTTATCCATTTATATTAAACATATGAATATGTGCGAATTAGTGATTAATTTGCTATGGGCTGGAACTCTGAAAGGAGTCCGAATCTAGACATTTCCATTTAATAGCTGTGTGACTCTGGGGAGAAATTATCATACCTCTCTGATTCTTAGTTTTCTTATCTGTAAAATGAGCACAATTTATATTACCTATGTCACAGAGCTCTTATGAGCAGGAATGTGCTTCCTAGTCTTTATGAAAATATGAAATGTCAAGATTATTACTTTTTATTGGAACTGGCATGTGGTTCCTTTCTCTTTAGAATACCATTACTGGTACAGGAAGTACTAGACTACTCTGTCTCTTATTTCCCAAGATTAACTTTTTCTGTAGTTTGCTTTTAATGAGTAGAAGAAAGCATGAATAGGTCTCTGTCTTTCTGTCTATTTTGATCTCTGTCTCTGTCTGTCTCTTTCTCTGTCTCTCTCTTTCTTTGTCTGTCTGTCTGTCGCTGTCTTTCTCTCTCCCTCTCTCTCTCTCTCTCTCTCTCTCTGTTCATTCTACTCCCTCCCGCCCCCACCACAGGGCTTGGGGGGGGGGGGTGGAGTATTACCATATAAGGATTTTCAGATCTCTTTGTGAGAAACCATACCAATAGATCGATGCAGTAGTCTCCCAAGTTCCATGTTTTTGATTGTTTGTCAGTACAGGACAAAGTAATGACATGAACTCTTTGAACCAGTTATCACTGTTTTGGATTGGTGAAAGAGTCATCATCTCTTCTTTCTCAAAAAAAAAAAGGCCCACAAAAAATGCCCCACAACAAAGCATGAAAAGAAACCCACAGAGCTCTAACCATGGGGAAGGCTGTTGTAGTAACTTACCTTCTGTTTTGATAATGTTGACCAACAGGGAAAGGTCTTGTTTGATGTACCTCTGGGACACATGATAATTCCCAAAACATGATAATCTGGAGTTATTTCCTCATCCTAACTGCCTACTTCTCCCTTTCTTCTTTTAGATTATCTCTTGATAACACAGAGTCAGAGCTTCACTCACTGTCTGCACGGACAAGATCTCTACAGGAAAATATCCAGCGGGATCCTGAGCTTTGTCAACAAATGAAAGCCTTTATTAAGGTTTGTTGTTAGTGGCTCAAAATTATACTTCCAACACTTCAAAAGGTCTTTTATTTCATTGACATGGCTACTCCCTTAGCCAGTATGGATCATAGTCCTTCCAGGCTTTCTTGACTTGCTGGGGCTGAAATTACTTCATCACCTGGTGTCCCACTCTTGGTGAAAAGTGAATTTGGTGAGCCTGGTACTCAGGCAGTAATAGTCTCTTCCCAAGCCCGTGTTGAAAGGAGCACCAGATCTAGAGTGAAAGGACCTGGGTTCAAACTTCATCTCTGTCACATAATAGCTGGGTAATGTTTGGGCAAATGATTTGACAATTCTGGGCCTTGGTTTCCTCATCTTTTAAATTGGCAGAGGGGTAAGAATTGATTGTCTTCTGAGCTGCCTCCCATCTCTAAATCTCTTTGCAGGATTTGCCAGAACCCATACTCTGCTAGTATATATTTTGAGAATTGCATCACCTCCACATTTGGATGAAGCTTTGGAGTAGGATTTTAGTGGAGGATTCGAAATTGGGTCCCTGAATTTCAGAGTGCATTGAAAGTGTGTTTGTGGAAGCAGGAGGTTTCCATTAATGTTTCTTTTCCAGGGCAGGAAAGAGAATGTCTATTCTAGTACCTATTGACCTATATGCCTAGTACCTATATTCCTTAGAAAAAATCAACCCCCACAGGTGTTTTATTCTCTTCTCAATAGAAAGTATTGGACTCTGCATCGATAATAATACTCACATTTATATAGTACTTTAAAGTTTCCAGAATGCTTTGCCCACATTATCTGATTTGGTCCTGAGAAAGCCTAAGAGAAGTAGAGTGATTTTAGGAAAGATTTGCCAGAGATTAGATTTGAACATCATTCTTTGCATGAACCCGCTGATTTGAGCATCAGTCAGATTTTAGTCCTGCCACATCTGTGCCTGGGTGTTTTTGTCCTGGTTTGGTTTGTCAGCTTTTAAATTACATCAGAGACCATGGAATTTATTTTTTTTCTCATTTCCTTTTTAAAATTCAGAACTTTAAAAAAAGCAAGTAAAATTAGCATTTCCATGTACATTGGAGAACAGAAAGAGAAGGTTAAAACTGCAAAACTCTGTTGTGGAAAAGGGACATCAGAGAGCTTCTCGCCTGGCATCTTCTTTGTACAGGGAGAGAAACCTGGGCCCAGAGAGGTGAGCTAGGAATGGAGACTTATGCTCGAGGTCACTCAGGTCTTAAGCAGAGGAGCCAGATTAGAACCCAGGTTGTCCACCTCCATATCCAGTGTTCATTCTACAGTATTGGCTGTAGGCTAAGATTCTGGACAATAGATGAAAAACTAGAGGCCTTGGAGTTCAATGACTCCTGATTTAACAGATGAGGAAATGCAGGCCAAGGAAAAGTTGCTTAAATTGTTTAGTTACTAAGCACAAGATATGGGATTTAAACCCTGTCTACAGAGAAATGAGTCATAGTTATAGATAGTGAATGGTAAAATTGGAGGGAACTTTTGAGATAATCTAGTCCAGTACAGATGAGGAAATCAGCCTCAGAGAAGGGAAGTCATCTGTGTGTTTTTCTCCTTGGTTGGTTGTAAGATAAAAAAGGTGAGAAAGCTGGATGGTTTCATGCCATAGAATGCCCTGGGATAGCTGTACTTATTCACACCCTCAGTACAATAGCCTGATTGGGTGTGTCCGATGAGCTGATCAGAATAACATAAACAAAAAAATAGCAGAGTGGACATGTTTGTGACAGCTCTCTGTGACTCATTAATTATATAGTCTGACATATACCTTTTATCTCCCATAGTGAAAAACAAAAGTGGCAACTTTTCACACTTGTAGGCTCAGGTAAGGCTCTAATGCTACTTACTCATGTGCTTTTAGCACTGTGAGATATGGGGTGACGGCCAAAGGATCCACAGGGGCTTTTGAATCACTGGTTTGCTTCTTTTTGGTTCAGGCTGATTTTGAAAACCAGCACGAATCAGAATCTCACCTTCTATGTGACTCTCATTCACATCCTTCTATAGATGTGCCCAGTGTGACCTTATATTTTTAATATCCTAAAATAATAATGATAATAACCATAATTGATGTTTATGTAATGCTTCAAGGTTTGCAAGGCATTTTTTACACATTATATTACTTGATACTCAGAACAATCTTGGAGGTTTGTGGTTATAGGCATCCTCTTAAATTGTAGAGAAGGTACTAACCTACATTGGTAGAGGGAGTTTCTTCACAAGAGAGTCCCTTATTCCAGTGAAATTACAGGTCAATTCTTTATCTTGTGCAACTAGTAATTGTCATAAGAGGTGTTTGAACCCAGGTATTCTCAGCTTCAACTTCAGCCCTCTGTTCATTGACACTGCCCATCAGATGCTTCTCTCACTCTCCTTACGTGACCATTCCTACCCTTTTCTGATATAGACATCCTGAATGAGGGCTTTTTTATGTCATTTTTTTCAAATGCAAGTACTGGGTAGTAGTAAGGTACTTGACATACCATTTATCTTTTTTTATTTGAATTTTCTTTTTAAAAAAACTATATTTATTTTTAGCAGTCATTTTTAGGTAGAACTGTCATTTTTTATTATATTGGCTCAGTCTACACATGAGCAATTGATAATTTTCCAGTTGCTTAGATCTGACTTTGTGTGAAAAATGTTTTATAATTGTATTTATATAGTTCCTGGGTTTGTCTTGCCAGTTAGATTCCCAAGCATTATATATTGTCTCCAGTTATCTTAAATGGAATTTCTCTGTCTCTTGCTGCTGGGCTTTGTTGGTAATGTAAAGAAATGCTGATGATTTATGTGGGTTTATTTTATATCCTGTAACTTTGCTGAAGTTAATTATTTCAAATAGTTTTTAGTCGATTCTCTAATTGTGTCATCATAACATCTGCAAAGAGTGATAGTTTTGTTTCCTCGTTGCCTATTCTAATTCCTTCAATTTCTTTCTCTCCTCTTATTGCCATAGTTAACATTTCTAGTACAATATTAAATAATAGTGGTGATAAGGGATATCTTTGCTTCACCCCTGATCTTATTGGAAAGGCTTCTAGCTTATCCCCCTTACAGATAATGCTCGTGGATGGTTTTATGTAGACACCACTTGTCGTTTTAAGGAAAGCTTCATTTATTCCTATTTGACATTCATTTAAAATAATTTTTTTGAGTTCCAAATTCTCTCTTACCCCTACCCCACTCATTGATAAGGCAAGAAATATAATATCAGTAATATATGTGAAATCATGCAAACTATGTTGCAAGAAAAATAAAGGAAGTGAAAAAAAATTATGCTTCAGTCTGCACTCAGACTTCATCAGTTTTCTGTCTGGAAGTGGATAGCATTTTTCATCATGAGTCATTTGGGATTGTCTTGGATCATTGTATTGATTAGAATAGCTAAGTCTTTCACATTTGATAATTATTAGAATATTGCTGTTACTGTGCACAATCTTCTCCTGGTTCTGCTCACTTCACTTTGCATCAGTTCACATAAATCTTCTCAAGTCTTTTTGAAACCATCGTGTTTGTCATTTCTTATAGCATAATGGTATTCCATCACAATCGTATACCACAACTTGTTCTACCATTCCGCTATTGATGGGCAGCCCTTCAGTTTCCTCTTTGCCACCATTTGTATCTTTCCATTTTTCTTTGTCACACCCAGTTTTGATTGTTTGACTTAAATATTAGCTTCCTAATGTGACTGCTTACATGATGAAAGTTTTCATTATTAGTTATGATAGCATGGACATTTCCAAACCAGCATCTTGGCCTTTTGATACTGAAGTCTGGTCAGTGTCCCAAGAAATTGAAGAGTAAAGAGTTAAGGTTTATTTGACCATTCAGATTTTAATTCATTGGCATTTGTGCCAATAAACACACCTCTCCTGGTGGACCTTAATTGTTTTGGTTTTGTTTTGGGTTTTTTTGTGCCTTTAAATTTTTACCGTTTATGACATTTAAATACATCCCAGAAAATGTCTTAGCAAGATAAAAGATTACTCCAAACTAGGGTTGTATTTTTCTTTTATCAATATTTTCTATAGAATTTGTCCCCCACTCAGGGAATGACTTTGGTTGGTTTTGTCTTCCTTATATTCCCAGGAACTAGAGAGCAGACCAACAAGGCAGAGTTAACCTGCCATGTATGGTCTTGTCAGGAGGCCTATTTTTCTTCGATTGAGTTATTTTTTGGCACTAGTCCATTTTCATCCTCCATTGGGAAAGTGACATGCAAAGATTTATTCCTTCATTTTCATACTTTCTCTCCCTAAAGATACTATGTGCTGCACACACCCTCAAACTACGTTGCCTTGGGCTGCTGGTTCAGATGCATACTTTCTCTAACATTCTGGCTTACTAAATAGTTTTCATTTTCCTATTTCTTTTCTGACATCGTTTCACACAGTAAAAAAAAAAAAGTCATTGTTTGTATTTGGGCACAAAAAGGACATAATCAGGAACAAAATTTCATTGACATGGGAAATGTTATTTTGGTGTGGGTTTTTGTTGTTGTTCAACTCCTTGATTTTTTTGTTTGTTTGTTTTTGTTTTGTTTTGAAGGGCAAAGGTTGATAGCTTCTTTAAGGATATTTAAACACCAGTTCATCTTAAGGTCATCACCTAGAACTTGATTCTCCCCAACCTTTCTGTGTCTCTCAGAAGAGAGAGAAGCACACATACGCAGTTTGAAATGTAATTTTTTCTAGAAAAGTACCATGGCATCATGGGGGAAAAAGTCAGCTTTGGAGTCAGAAGGACTTGGCTTCAAGTCCTTACCCTAAGTTCTCTTTTTAAAGAGGAGCTATCAGTCTATATCAGGGAAGGAGTTTCCATACTGGGAGGGTTACATAACGATGCCCTGCCCAATTTTTTTTGTTTTTGTTTTTTTTCTTATAAATATCAAAGCTAAAGGAAAGATGACACGATGCAGGCAAGGGGTAAAAGGAGGAAGCAAATATAGTGGATAAAACACTGGATTTGATATCAGGAAGACTTGGCTCTACCACTTAGTGAGCTGGCCTCTGAGACTTTCCCATTTGGAGTCAGTGCTGTTGTTCCTCACTGTAGCTGGCCATTGGTAGTACTGGAGAGTTACAGGGAACAGAACATGCTGGCAGCTTCTAGCTAGGCTCTCTCTCCCTTTGGCTAGAAGAAAGCCTATCCTTTCCAACTTCCCACCTCCCTGCCTTGCTCCAGGGGATGCTGCCGCTTGAAGGAAGTGAAAAGCAAATCCTTTCTCAGAAAAAGATGGGGAGCTCTCCAACTAGAGGCTGAATCCACATTAACTTTTCAATAGGCAGTATCAGAACCTACTAAGGACTTGGAATCTTACCCTGGAGAAAACAAACACCTCAGAAAGAGAGAGAAGGCAGAGATGTTAGTCGTTTGGAGCTGAGTTGCTGTCCTTCACCAGGTGGTTTATTAGCCCATCACTACCAGTTGAAGGACTCTCCAAGTAATTTGGAGCTGACATTAAAATTCTCCCTGGATTAGTTGGTTAATTTTAAAAATCTAGTTAACTGTATGGCAAAGAATAACAGCTTGGGGGCAGCTAGATCGCATTTGAGATGAATTTTTTCCCTTTTCTCCTTAGGATTTTCTAAACTGGCAATAAATTTGGCCTCTTCCGGAACTTGAACTTTCATTTGGGGTCACAAGTATCATACAGAATTAAGGAATGTAAAAATAGAAGGGACCTTTGAGGTCATCTCTTCCAAGATTCCCGTTTCACAGATGAGGAAACTGAGTCCCCCAGGAGTGAAAGGGATTTGGCTGAAGTCACACAGCCAGTAATTGGCAAAGCCAGGGCCCAAAACAGGTGTCACGTCTTTTGATGAGTTTACTGTCTGGTTCAGTGGAGATGCCGGGATGATGTGAATCTCAGACCTGAGCATCCAACCAGCTTATTTGCTTAAGCCTTTACTGTTTTCTTTTTCTTTAGTTTGCTCTGCAGAAGTTGGAGGAACTAGAGAGTTGGAGAGAAGAGCTCCAGAAGGAGGCCCATGCCCTCATAGATTTTTTCTGTGAAGACAAAGAAACCATGAAGTTGGATGAATGCCTTCAGATCTTTAGAGAGTTTTGTACCAAATTTGATAAAGCTGTTAAGGTAAGTAGGATTGGAGGCTATCCTAACATTGAACAGTATTTTTCCCCCGTTACTTTGATTTTTTCTTTTCATTTTCCTAACACGATTCTTTGCCTGAGGCAGGAAATCAGCCCAGCATTTCCATTTTCAGGAATTTTTGAGTTTAGTTTGCAACGTATGGCAAAGAATACCAGCTCACTAGGGTTTGGCTTGTTGAGAACTGACTCTGTCATCCCAGTCCAGAGGCCATTTGCATCATTGGGAGGCTAGTGTTCTGTTGTCTTTGTTTTTTTAAACAAATACCTCAAGTCTGTTTTTGGTGGAATAAATGAGTAAAGTTCATTTATGCCAACAGGGATCATTGGCAAAAGTCATCTTCAGGTGGATCCTTAATGTCCGTCCCACACAAGCACTCCCACCGCCCCTACAAAGAGGGGCTTACTGTAGGATGCCTGTGCACCTGCCCTTCTCTTTCTCATCTGACTCAAACTCCACAGCCAGTGTCTGGAGTCCTCAAAGTCAGGTCCATGCTGTCCTTTTGCTGTGTGCTGGTCTTGTATTTTTATTAAAGCACTCAGAGAGCACATTGGCTGTCCTAAAGAAAAAGTCACATTCCCTGCCCTCTGAAAGGTCACTTTCTCATGTTAGACGCCAGGCCCTGCAGAAAAAAAAAAAAAAAACCGATAGATGCCTGCTGATTCAGGAGTGGTTTAAAAAAAAAAAAGAACCAGTGATCCTGTTAAGAAAAAGTCACCCATTTTTCCTACTTCCACTCACTTCAGAGAAGATAAGAAGAAGAGTTAGCCATTTATTTTTTTCCTCCCGTTTAACCTGGACTGTGTCCAATCTAGGACTGCTCCAGTTTCTCTCAGGCCTAAGAAGAGCCTCCTCCAGTGAAGTCAGAGGCGCAGGCTTCCCCTCACTACACCTTCTCTGTCTCCTTCCAGCTCAGAGAGCGTGCACAGCTTGTGGCCACGTTGACTCTCTCCAGTCCAAGCAGTGAGCTCAGCGGCAGGCTAGGAGAGAGAGCACCGGCATCGGCTTTTTCAAAGGCCCCCTATTCCCAGCTGGAATCCAACAGCTTTTTTTTTTTCCCTTTAAATGAGGCCACCTGCTTAATAGTCTCAGCACAGCTGTCTTGGGAATGGGGAGCTTGCCTCCACCCTGTCACAGCTGGACCAGGAGAAGGGAGGGAGGAGGGGAGATGGAGCCAGAACTTCAGCCCCTGCAGGAAGCACCAGGCCACCTAAGGGGAGGGCCGAGGAGGACTAGGGAAGTTCAGCCAGAGGGCCCTGTGCTGAAGGGGAAGGGAAATTCCAATCATTGTCAGAGTTGATTTTAAAGGGCTAATGATTAGTTTTTCTTGGTTAGCAACAGCCGTGAATTCACAGGACAGAAATGTACTGAAAAACTCATCACCCATTAGCTGCTGGGGGTGTAGAGGGTATTGTTGCTTACAGTAATTTGTGAAGGGCTGGTGACTGACTCACCCTCCTAGTGAGAGGTAGGATGGGTGTCAGAGGGCATATTTGTGCAGGAGCAGAACAGCTGGCTCAAAGAGGAAAGGTACTTTTTCTCTGGTGGTGTTTCTCTGTTGCATTTCATGAAGAGTATTACTTTTTAAAGGAGCTTTAAAAAAAAAAGATGTAAACTTAAGCACACATTTAAAAAAAATTAAATTTTTATAAGCATTTATCTTTCCTTCATCCCACTTTGAGCAATTTAAAAAAAAAAAAAAGAAATGCAAAAGCAGCTTAACAAATATGCATGATCCAGGGAAACGGATTCCGAAATCTCTAGCTCATTTTGTATTTTAAGGCTTATCACCTCGCTGGCAGGAGGTGGGAGGCAGACTACATCTTCAGTCCTCTTGAGTCACGATACACAAAGTACTTTGTAAACCTTAAAGCTTTATAGGAACATTGGCTATGTAGGGGGAACACAGGGTTAGAATATATGAGAGTCAAAAGAGTTGGCGGGGATGAATGAGTGTCATGTTCAGATATTAAGTTCTAGAAACTATAAACGTGTCACCGAAGGGGGTAGAGCTCTGAATTTGGAATGAGGAAGACTTGAGTTCAAATCCTGATTTAGACACTTACTAGCTGTGTGACCCTGGGAAAGTCATCTCCTACTTATTAGGATTATTGAGAGGATCAGATGAGATAACATTCTTCTCATCCTCCATGGGGTTTTTCTCTCCTTTCTCTAGGACAACAGGGACCGAGAAATGCAGGAACTCCGCCAGCTACAGAAATTGAAGGGACTGGAAGAGAAGAGGCGTTCCTGGGCTGCGGGGGAGATCGGGGGCTTTGGGAGGAGCAGCAGTGAGAATGATGTGGAGCTGTTGACAAAGAAGAGCCTGGAAGATGTCCTCCCCTTCCTGCATCAGAGGCCCATCAGCCCTTCCCACCGACCCCCTAACTCCCGTCGCTCCCGGCTTTCCTTGGGCACCTCCGCAGATCGAGAGCTGCTCACTTTCCTGGAGACCTCCACAGGGGAGGACCTGAACAAATTCAACAGCCTTCCTAGGACTGGCACGAGGCAGTCCAGGCCTTCAATGGCCTGGATGGAACCCACAGGGCCAAAGGATGTGAACTCCAACCACTTACACTTCCATCAGGCCCCAGAGGCTGAGAAGGACAGCAATAATCCACCCCTGATTCAGCCTGGCCAGCTTCCCAATCCGTGTCTGGAGAATTCTAATGCCATCCTTTACCGTACACAGAACCATACCAATAATAACAATATACAAAGCAACAGTGGGCCTGGTGTGCCTCCATTGTCCACCCTGACCATGGGGATTGAAGAACGAGAGCTGGTTCATGGCTTGATCCAGTTTGACCTCCAGGAGCCGATGAAACAAGAGGAGTCCCCAAGGTTTATCTCGGAAGACTCTAGCCCAGTGGAATCGGAATCATTGGATGATGCGAGCTTGCCGTCCCTTACTGCTGCTGATGACATCCTGGTGCCCACTGGCCAAGACTCTAAAGAAATGACAGAAAGGGAAACTGGCAGCTCGGCCCCGAAGGACGTGGCAGCTGATGTCATAGTGCCTAGCAGTACAGTCTCTGCAGCCACGGACACAAGTGAGTCTGAAAATAAGGAGGCCGGAGTTATTTTCTACATCTCAGACACCACTGACTGTTCCTTGACTTTGGATTGCTCAGAAGGAAATGACCCCAAAATGGGAAGCAGTGAATCAAAAGAGGGGAAAACAGTGAATGGCTCCGTGTCTTCTGGTACTGGTGATATGGAGGGAGAGACCAGGAGTAGCAGAGTTCCCTCTATCTCAAATTTCAGTCCCACCGGGGAAGACTGTGCTTTTGCTGTTGGGAAGAATGAGCCTGGTTACAAATGTGGCCTGCCCAAGGACAAAGTAGTCAAAGGGAAAGAGGCAACAGGACCAAAGAGAAACTCTCTGAAAGACACACCTACAAGTGCCTCCAAACCTGGGAATGTGCGGCGTAGCCTGGGGCCTTCTTCCAAGCCAGTGCGGACCCTGAATGCCTCCGAAAATGAGAGTATGCGCAAGGTGGTTCCCATCTCCAAATCCAGCCGAAGTTCGGGAAGCTGGAAACGGCCTGAAGTAACAGCCCGGGCGACCCCTCGGGAGGCCACCAGCAGTACAGATACTCGACTACCCCGCCGAAGCTCCGTCAGAGGCACCGCAGACACATCCCCACGAAGGCCTTCTGGTGTGGCCGTAGCAGCAGCTGTAGCAGCAGAAGAGCAGAGACTGCAGAGAGGAAATGTTACATCCAGCAGCATCCGTTTGGGGAAGGACTCCCCCTTGCAACACAAGACCTCCCTCAAGAAACCCAGTGCCAAACCGATCAGGAATCTCCCCAAGTCAAAGACAGATGAAACTAAGATCTGCCGTACCAACCCTCAGGAATCAGAGGATGCTGAGGAAGTGCCCAAGCCCCCCCCACCTGTCAGTATCCCTCGGCCCCCACCCCCCATTCCAAGCTTTGCCCGGAACACGGTTGCCTCCTCTTCTAGGCGTTTGAAAACTGATTCACCTCCTGTTTCTAAGGTACCTGGTATTACCCGGGCAGCCTCTCAGAGGCAGCTGAGGATAAAGACAACCTCTGAAGACACTCAAACCAAGAATGGGGGTATCTTGAGGCGAACCAGCAGTGCCAGGACTGCCCCAAAGTGCCCAGAATCCAGTGGGAGCACCAGCGGTAAAGAGGAAGCCTCTTTGAAAGGGAGAGGCACAGTAGAGAAATCTTCTCTTAAACGAAAGGATTTGAATAGGACCACACTGGGGAAAATTCTGAATCCGTTATGGAAATGAGGAGGGTATGTTCTCCTCTTGACACCATCACTCTGGGTTTGGGGGATGTATGAACAGATTTTGGCAGTGGGATGTCAACATTGGATGTCTTCATTCCACATGACCCAGTGCATGGGTTGACTTCAAAGCCTGTTCGCTGTAAAGCCTCTAAAGGTGTAACCTCCTCCAAGGACCAGACGCCACATCAGTACTCCTCTCTCCGTCCTGTGGTAAAAGAACAATATGAATGTGTAGAGCTAATGCTGCTGTGATGGAGCTGAGGGCCTGGTGCCCAACTGAGCTTTTGGTGCGGGTGCATGGGAGCAAATGCTCCACCTCTCCAAAAAAAAAAAAAAAAGAGAGGACTTTGAATTAGAAGATGAACTTCTTATATGATAAGTTAAAAAACTTTTGGCCAGTTTTTGTATGACAAAGACTTATTTTGTAAGATGATATAAGTTAAATGTTATCAATTTCCTTTTCTGAGTGAAATGCCTCCCAAGGAACAGTACAGGGAAAAAACTGACTTTAATATGAAGATCTTTACTGTCTTCCTTTCATTCCGTGCCTCTCTCAGGGTCCTTTTGCTGGCAATAGGACCTTTTGGCCTGAGAACCCCAAAGTTGATGCTTCATGGTTGGCTTCATCTCAACAAATTCACAGCATAGTTATAGCGCCATGTGCATGAGGCCAGGTGTGTTTTTGGTGCATGTATGTTTATGTGTGTGCGTGAGAGAGAGAAGGAACGTGTGGGTAGGAAAGAGGGAGAGAAATCTCTGCTGGACAGAAAGCCACTCCTCCCTGTGGGCTACATACAGTATCTTATATTTAAAAACTGAGCTTGGTGGAAAACAGACACTGGGAGCATTGGGCAGGCCTGGCCTCGTTGAGGTAAAGTCCATGGCTAATGCTTTGATGAATGGCAGCCACGTGCACAACTTAGTTTTCCGTACTTCAGAAAGTGCCCAGTGTTTAAAACCTTCGTAGATCCAAATCCAGGAGGGATTGATAATTCAGTGCTAAGAACTAATTTGTTGCTCTTGTAATCTTCTATCCCCTTCCCCAATGTGTTCATTTGCTGTAAAATTATGTGAATGCTGCTATGGTTTGTGTAAACTCTGGTTAGAGAGACGGGGGAAAGTCTTTTGTTGTCCAATCTTCCTTTTCCTGTGATCGCATGGAGAGATATTGTCTGTGACATGGTGCTTTATGTGTTAAGCGTCTTCCTTTTGGTATGGTTTTTGAATTTTGCAAGAGGCCAAATCCGGATTTAAAAGAAAAACAAAAAACTACTTTTTGATAGGCGAACATTGCTTTCAAAAGATTTTTTATCGGCAGGGACAAAAAGCAGGGGGGGGGGGGTTAAAAATCAGGTTTCATACATGATGAAAGGTTTGGGCCTTAACCAGCTTTACCAAATGCCCTTTTCCATTTCCCTTTGAGAGTAATTTATGTCAATAGGGACCTCAAGGTAATTCTTATTCTTTATTTTATTTTTTTAAAGTTGTCTTTTTATTTACTTATTAGTGAGATCTTATTTTCTATCCAACAGTGGCAAGTATATTTAAGGCAAGTGCCGACCAGTTGTCGACTTCACCACATGTTATTCTTTCCCTCTTTCCATGGAATGTGTTGTCAGACAAAATGAATTTTATTACCTTTATCCTTCCACAAACCAGCCAAGTGGGACAGGATGAACTTTGTGACTTAAGTAAGGTGACTGACCACCAGACTTAAAGAAAAAAAAAAGACAGTCCCACTGAAATCTCTCTCTTCCCTGGGGCCTGCTTTTAGGAACCAACCCAGAGCATCTGAAAGTGTGGGCCTTAATGAAAATGCTAGATGGAGAGAATCCACTTCTAAAGGGAGATTTTGCTTGAAAATCTTGTAAGCTGTTTGGGGCTTCCCATGTGTGGACTTCCTATGAAATGGGCTCTTATTCAGTCCTATCTATCCTCTATGTGTTCATCTGCATGAGCAGGTGGTTGATTTTTATTACCTTTTATTGGTAGTGAGCTTGGAAAAAAAAATAATTTAAGTGAGTTCCAGAAAATGTAAATAAATTTCTATATAAACTTGTGTAAGATGAACTGAGTGTATTTAATGGACCATTTATACGTTCTTCAGCATCATGTAGTTTAATAAAGTTCCTGTTTATGGGAGTTGTAACTCATCCTCAGCCTTTTTATTTGGTGTGACTGGACCACAGTATATTCAGTTAGTTTTGGCAGAAAGGAAGACCAGAAGGCGGGTCAGATGGAGCTGATCATCATGGTTTCCAAAAAGGTGATATGGGCTATTTTGATGTAGCACAAACCCAGGTTTCCCCAAGTATTCACTGAGCCCCCTCCTCTGTAGCACCAGGAGTGGGAGTTGGGCCAGACTTGGGGGAACGCAGGCATTCATCTGAAATGAAAGACAGCGGAATGCTCAGCATCTCTTACATGTTCACGCTCTTCTGTGTTTTGGGGCCAAGCTCTGTAATCTCCGTGGGGCCAGCAAGTCTGGATCTGCTACTGGGCGTCCTCATGTGTTCTGGCTTAGCTCCACGGTTGAGACATTGCAGCTCACCTCTCAGTCTGGCTCAAGAAGGAAATGTGGCTCAGTTTTCTCTTGTCTCCCCTCTTAGGTATGCAGCTGTCTTGATGTCAGAGCTTAGTCCTCACTTACACCTTTATTTTATTTTTTAATTAATAAAAGTGCTTAAATAGGAAATCAAAAGGAAGGTGCTTCTACTAGAAGATCATAGAAGTAGGGCTAGAAGGGATGTTTGAGGTCATCTGTTACAACTCTTTTGTTTTACAATTGGGAAGACTGAGATCCAGACAGGTTAAATGACTTGCCTGACATTACATGGGTACTAAGTGGTCAAGCCAACATTAAAACTTGGGTCCCAGGACCCCTCATATTCACTGTGTCCTCCTTTTCAGCCTCTGGTCCCAAAGCTCAAGGAAATGGGAGCTGCTGTTGCAGTGTTCTACTGAAAACTCGAGACCCAGATTTTTCCCTTCACATATTTAAACTTCATCTCTGCCTGCTGACCCTCAGATGCTTTGATTCCTGCTGTGGGGGTGGGGTTATGGATGCAAACTACAAGTACCTTTTTTTCAGAGCAGTTCTCAAACAACCTATTTAACTCTCGGATCATTTTCACAAGGAGGCTGCTTTCTAGACTCCTCTTTAGAGGATCTGGGTGCCTGACAATGGCCGTCAAGGGATTGGTGTGCTCTGGGCAAAGTTCAAAGTTTTCTCCTCCCTGCTTCCCCTTTGAAAATGGTACCCTTGGTGATTTACTGTCTACCAAGAAAAAACTGGTGAAATTTAAGATTTCATTTGGAAGACCTTAGAGGTCAGCTACCTCAACCTCATTTTTGTAGATGGAGAAATGGGTCCAGATAAGGGAAATAACTTACTTAAGATACACGCACAGCTAGTAAGTAGAAGAGCTAGGATTTGAATCCAGACCACTTACTACTACTAATGATAATAATAATAATTACTAATAACTAACATTTACATAGCACCTGCTATGTGCCAAGCATTTTATAAGTATTATCTCATTTGATCCTTACAACCAGTTTGGAACTGGGTGCTATTGTTATTCCCATTTCACAGATGAGAAAACTGAGGCAAATAGAAGTTAAGTGACTTTCCCAGGGTCACATGGCTAGTAAATGTCTGAGTCCAGATTTGAACTCAGATTTTTTTTTTTTAGTCCAAACCCAGCACCCTAGCCACTGTATTACATGGTTGCCCAAATCTAGTGTTCATTTCAGTGTGCTAATCTGCTTCCCAATGGATAATAGTTCATTTCTATAAAGTCCTTAAAGCACCATTCCACTAGTAACTCAACAGTACAATAAGCATTATAATTCCAATTTTACAAACGTTGAAAATGACTGAGAAGTCAGCTAAGTTGTCCTTGGTTACACGGCCAGTGTCAGAGAAGATTCAGACCTAGATTTCCTGATTCCCAAGTTCATTGTTCTCTCTACTACAAGGAAAGTCCAAGGTGCCAGTCATGTGGTCCATCAGTAAGCACCATTGACCATAAACATAAGCAAAATTAGATACTACCAAGACAATGGATCTACTAAATCATACTTGTTCCTTAGGGGAAGTGCATTGGTAGCTGGTGGCTTAGTCTTACTGAGTGGTAGAGTTAGAGATATAACAAAGAGTAGTCTAGATCATCATTCCTTAAACTGTGGGTCGGGACCCCATGTGGGGTCATGAAAAATTTGGCAACAGTAAAAGGTTTCTGAACACGGAATGACCAAAAATTAATTAAAAAATTAAGCACATAATGAATCCGAGGTGTTTCTGGCAGTGCTTGCCTGTGTTGTATCAGGCAACTTCACTGCAGCCTTGATTCTGAACACAAAGCATGTGCACTTTGCCCCAAGCATGCCCTCAGGCCATGCAATGCCAAGGAATGCTGCCAAAACCCGAAAAGGGGTTATGAGTAGAAAATGTCTAAGAAGCCCTGGTCTAGATAACAAAGACTAATCTATCCCTTGAAGTTGAGATTTCATTTTAAAACATTCCCTGGGCACTGTGCTAATATTTTTAAAAATATCATCTCATTTGATCCTTACAACAGCTCTGAAGTGCTATGATTATTTTCATTTTACAGCTAAAGAAACAGAGTCAGAGGTTAAGTGACTTGTCCAGAGTCACGCAAGTAGTATCTGAGGCCAAGGTTGAATTCAGATCTTCTAGGGCCATCACTATATCCACTGTGTTACCAGCTGCTTTGCCAGAGAGGCTCTCTGGATTACTTTCTTTACTTTTTCAGATTTTTGAAAATATTTTAAAGTTTTATGGATGCCTTTTGTTTGCCAATCGCTTCCGTATAAATCATAGCCCCTCCTATTCAACCCTCCTTTGTAACAAAGAGAATTAAGGAAAATCAATATCCCAGTGACCATGGCCATGTTGTGTCTGATAGCACTTGAGCACATTCTCCACTTCTCTACTGAAAGGAGGGCACTTTAATTCATCATTTGTTTTCTTGGACTGAGATGGGTCATTACAACTAATCAGAGTCCATTTCCTTTTAACGCCTTCATTTTACATTTTTTGTATTCAATGAGTATACTATTCACACAAATCTTTCTTATTTTTCTCTGAATCCTTCGCATTTGTTGTTTTTTACACCATGATACTATTCCGTTATCTTCACATACCACAAGTTGTTCAGCCATTCTGTGCCTTGCTTCCAGTTCTTTACTTGTTCAGAAAGTGCTGCTCTCAATAGTTCAGTATTGGGACCTTTCCGCCTTTGATCTCTTTTGACTATGTGGCCAATGATTTTTCTCACATAATTCCAAATTCTTGTCCAGAATAGTCAAACTAATTCCCAGTTCCACCAATAGTGTATTAGTGTAAAATAGTGTATTAGTATTAGTGATATATACATTTTTTGTTGTTGTTGTCTTTTTTTATTGTTATCTTTTTTCCCACTCATCTGGGCCAACTTACTGGGTATGAGGTGAAAACTGGATCATTTGGAATCATTCCTAGAGTTGAAGATCAACTTTCTACCTCCCAGAACCTTGTGACTCTGTTTTCAGAAGCTATGAAATACATGGGAACTAAAGTTTTGAGATAGGATGCACAAAAATATCTGAATAAGGACCCCCCTGAATTCCTCTTTTATAGATTGGAAGAAGGGTCATATCCCTGAATAGTATTCACTATTTGCTCAGACATTAGCCATTCACTGAGTGCCCACCGGTTGCTTGGCACCATAGAGTGGGGGGTGGGTGGGGGTACACAATTCTTTCCATGCAGGGCATTCATCAAAATTCCCCTTATTGTGATTCATGCCAAGCTCTTGGATATAGTTCTTGTGGTTTTGCTCCCATCTCTACCTCCACAGAGATTGCCAAAGTTCTGGACTAGAACAGGCAGGCCTCCGTAGGGAAAGGAAGCTCAAGCTAACAGAAGCTGAGTTTAGAGACAAACAATAATACTGGGAGTCTATGATACATGAGCCAGGTATGTACCAAGAGTTTGTTAATAAATAGCTGGACAAGTTGAGTTTTGGAACTTAAAATGCATTTCCCCATAGACACTGTCATAGAATCAAGTCATCAAATCAACAAGCATTTATTAGGTGCTGGTTGACTGTGTACCAGGCACTATGCAAAGCTCTCGGGTTACAAAGAAAGGTAAAAAGAGTTCATGCCCTCAAAGAGTTCCCAGTTCAATAGAGAGACTAATGCGTAATCAAATATAAGATTGGAAGGGATCTCAGAGGTTATCTGGTCCAACGTCTAGAAAAATCATGGATTGTTTGGAAAATATCCTTGTCAAGTGATTGGTCATCCAGCCTTTGGGGACCTTCAGTGATGAGGAACTCACCACTCAAGGCTGGTCTGTTCCATTTTTAGGCACCTCATAGCTAGGTGACACAGTAGATAGAGTCAAGGGGACAATTCAAAGCTTCCCTCAAATACTACCTGTGGATCCTCGACATCTCACTTAACCTCTTTCTACCTCAGTTTCCTTGTCTGTAAAATGAAGGTGTTGGACTCAACAAAACCTTTTCTAGATCTAAATATATGATCTTAATTGTTCACAAAATTTCCCTGATAATATCAGTATTTATGTAGCACTTTAAAATTTACAAAGGAATGTATATATATTATCTCATTTATATCAGCTGAAATCTGGCTCTATTCAACTTCTTCCTGTGTGGCCTGGTTTTGTACTTTAGGATTAAGTCAAGGAAGTCTGGTCCCTCATTTACAGGACAGCCCTGTACCTATTAAGGCAGTTCTATTCCCATCTCCTCATATCTCCCTGCCTGTTTGGTACATCTCCTTTTGTCAGGCTAAATGTCTCCATTTTTTTCCCATTGACTCTTATGTATCATGTTTTAAAATTTCTTCACTAACTTGGTCGTCCTTCTTGATACCCACCTCTCTCTAGCTTGTCAGTGTCCCACCTAAAATGTGGCAACTAGGATTGGGCACACTGCTCCAGATGTGCTCTGTTCAGAGCAGAATACAGTGGGCACTATCACCTTTCTCACTGGACACTGCTCTATCAATATAACCTAAAAGCAGATTAATTTTTAGAGCAATTTAATTAAAAATTAATCAATATTTTGCCAAATAAGTCACATTGAACTTGTAGTCCACTAGAACCCTTAGGCCTTCATGTCTTTATTGTATTTTTTTTATAGTGGAGGATGCAGGCAACAATACCCTACCTCAGACCTTTGTGTCTAAAGGAAACATAGACTCCAAGAGTTGGAAGGAACCCCAGGAGCCATGTCTCTGAATAAAAATCCCTTCTACAATAATCTTCAGCAAGTGGCCATCCATCATTTACTTGAAAACTTCAAGGCAGTCACCTGTCTAATTTGGGGTTTCTCTAATTTTTAGAAAATTTTTCCTTACATCAAATCTGCCTCTTTGCAACTTCTGGCCCTTATTCCTGGTTCTAACCTCTGGGGCCTCACAGAGCAAGTACAATTCTTCACATGATAGCCTTTCAGTACTTGAAGACAGCTATCATGCCTCATCTAAATCTTCTATTCTACCTTAACCTCTCTCTTCGTAGAAGACCTCATGTTCCACTTTACTGAGAAATCAAAGCCATTCATTCTCTCCCTCCTCATCTCCTCTACTCCATACCTCAAAACATCTGTAAGTCTTTGTGAGGTCTGCCTCTCTTAACTCCTATTTTAGACAATGAGGCAGCCATTCTTGCAATGGTCAACTCCTCTTCTTGTACTTTTGATCCCATCTCCTCTCATCTACTCCAGGAAATAGTTTGCTCCATCAATCATTTCCTTTCTCTCCTCTTCAATCTCTCTATCTACTGACTCCTTCCAAACTGCCTCATATACTCATAGGAAAGACAAACAACTTCAGAAGACTTATGAATGCTGGTCAACACAATGACCAATCACAATTCCAGAAGACCCGTGATGAAATATGCTACCCACCTTCTGATATAGAGGTGATAGATTCATGGTACAGATTCATATGTAGATATAGAAATAGATATAGACATGATCAATGTGGGAATTTGGTTAAATCATACATATCTGTCACAAAGGTAATTAATTACAAGGGTAATTTTCCAGTGAGTTGAGACAGGGAAGCATGAGAGAAGGAAAGCAGATTTTTGTTCATTGAAAAATATTAAATTAAAAAATGTTCATGTCCTCCTATCCTAAAAAAAAATCACAATTCAGAAGAAGATAGTGAAGTTAAAACAACTACTTTTATTTCAAAGAAAAATGTCAAGTAGTCACAAGCCCCAAAAGAGTCCTTGGAGGAACTTAACAAAGACTGTAAAAATAAAAAAAAAAGAGAGGTTGAAGGAAAATTAAGGAAAAAATAAGAGTAATGTAAGAAAATCAAGAAAACTATGAAAAGCCAACAAAATGGAAAAAGAGATCCAAAAACTTAAGGACAAAATAACCCCTTAAAAATTAGAATTGGGCAAGGGGAAGCTAATGACTTCATAAGACCAAGAAATAATAAAACAAAATCAAAAGAATGAAAAAACAGAAAAGAATGAACCAGCCCAGTAGATAAACAACTGACCTGGAAGGAGAGACAATATTAGAATTGTTGGACTACCTGAAAGTTATGATAGAATAAAAAAGTCTAGACACTATAATTAAAGAAATTGTTAAGAAAAATTGCCCTGAAATTTCATAACTAGAGGGTAAAATAGAAATGGAAAAAAAAATCCACCAATCACCACCTGAAAGAGAACCCAAAATGAAAATTCACAGGAACATTATAGCTAAGTTTTGAAGCTCCTAGGTCAAGGAGAAAATACTTCAGGCAACTAGAAAAACACCCACAATTTAAATACTGTGGAACTACAGTAAGGATAACCCAAGATTTAACAGCTTCTACACTAAAAGACTGAAGGGCATGGAACATGATATTCCAAAGAGCAAAGGAGGTGAGTTTGCAACCAAGAATAACTTACCCAGCAAAGCTGAGTGTAGTCTTGCATGGGGGAAAATGTATATTTAATGAATTAAAGGACTTTCAGATATTTTTTGAAGAAAAGAACAGAATTGAATGGAAAATTTGACCTATAAGAATCAGGAGAAACATAAGAAGGTAAACATTAAAGACTAATTATAAAGGATTTAATAAGGTCAAACTATTTACTTCTTATATTGGAAAATGCTATGGGTAACACTTAAGAATGTTGGGTAGCTTGAAAGAGCATACATAGATAGAAGGCTTGAGTTGAGTATAGTGGAATGATCCTAAAAAATAAAATTGGATAGGGAGAGATAAAATGGAGCAATTATTTCATACAAATAAGGCATGAATGGAAGAACTGTTGCAGCGGAGGACAGGAAGGGGTGGAGGGCTGGCAGTGCTAGAACCTTGTTCTCATCAGAACTGGGTTAGAGAGGGAATACTGTATACATCTAGAAAGGTATAAAAGTTTTCTTAACTTACAAAGAAATAGGGATAAGGGAGGGACTCTTAGAATGGTGTACAGTCAAGAAATAGGAGGGTAAGGGGAGAGAATAAGGGAGGAATTTTTAGGTAGATTAAGGAATAGGAGGCGAGAAGATAAGGGAAGGATTCTTAGATGGGGTGCTGATTAGGGAGGCAGTGGTTAGAAGTAAATTAGATGTTTGAGGAGGGATAGGGTAAAAAGAGAGGGGGAGGTGGATAAACAACGAGGAGGAAAACAGAATGGAGAGAAATACACAACTAGTAATTATAACTTTTAATGTGAATGGTATGAACTCAACCATAAAACAGAAATGGATAGCAGAATATTGTGTAATATATATATATATACATATATATATGTATATATATATATAAACATATACAAGAAACACATTTAAAATGAGAGATACACATAGAGTAAAAATATAGGGCTGGAGTAGAATTTATTACACTTCAGTTGATGCAAAAAAAAAAGCATGGGTAGCAATTACAATCTCAAAGTTAAAGCTTAAATAGATTTAATTACAAGAGGTAAACAGGGAAACTACATTATAATAAAAGGCACCATAGATAGTTAAGTAATATCAATACTAAACCTATATGCACTAAATGCTATAGCATCCAAATTTTTGAAGGAGAAGCTAAATAAATTACAGGTGAAAATAGCAAGACTATAATAATGGGGGATTTCAATCTTCATCTTTCAGACCTAGGTAAATCTAAGCAAAAAATAAATAAGAAAGAAGTCAAGGAGATGAATAGAATCTTAGATAAGCTAGATATATGGGCCTCAAACTTTAATGTAGTGTTCATTATTTGTTTACTACTTATGAACCTCACTTGCGCAACCACAAGAATGTTGACAAAGATATCTCCATTCTGTTTTACTTAAATTCCATGTCCAAACCCAGCATGAGTGGGATGTCTTAATTTTTTGAAAGCCTCCCCCCAACTTATTTTTGTACCTCCAGACTACTATCTCTTGTCCAACGTGAGCAGGTGACCATCTTAAAGTCAGTGGAGATGACCCATGCTTCACCCATCCTGGGACCCTCATGCTGACATGTCATTTTTGGCCCTCAAGAGCAAGATCTACCAATCAATGAGATTCTATATTTTACCATGCCTCTTTTGCATATTTGGGTATCAAACCCTATAAAAACCAAGTCCTGGGGACCAGGGGCATCTCAGATTGTGAAGGTCTGAAGTCCACTTCATTAGAAGGGACCATGGACCCTTTAATAAAGTGCCATTAGCTCAAAGCTCTACCTCATTGGTTTTTTTCTTGCAGATTGGGCAATCATAATCCCCGTAAATAAATAATTTTGTTAGAGAGATTGACAGTAATAAGACAGCATATCAAATTATATGGGATGCAGCAAAAGCAGTAATCAAAGGAAAATTTATATCTCTAAATGCTTATGTCAGTAAAACAGATAAAGAGCAAACCAATGAATTGAGTATGCAATTAAAATAATTAGAAAAAGAACAAATTAAAAATTCTCAATTAAGCACCAAATTGAAAATCCTAAAAATTAAAAGTGAGATTAATAAAATTGAATGTGAGAAAATCATTGAATTAATAAATAAAACTAGAAGTTTGTTTCATGAAAAAACCCAATAAAATAGATAAACCATTGGCTAATATGATTTAAAAAGGAGAGAGAAGAAAACCAAATCAAAAATGAAAAGGTAAATATACCACTAATGAAGATAAAATCAAAGCAATTATTAGGAGCTATTTTTCCCAACTATGTGCCAATAAATTGAACAACTTAAGTGAATGGAAGAATACTTTCAAATATATGAACTGCCTAGATTAATAGAGGAGGAAAAAGAATATCTAAATAAACCTATGTTAAAAAAAGAAATTGATCAGGCCATAAATGAGCTTCCTAAGAAAAAAGCCTCAGGACCAGATCAATTTACAAGTGAATTCTAATAAGCATTTAAAGTTCATCTAATTCCAATATTAAATAAATTATTTAGAATGATAGGCAAAGAAGACGTCCTACCAAACTCCTTTTATGAAACAAATGTGGCGCTGATACCTAAACCAAGAAGAAAAAAAACAGAAAATTATAGACCAATTTCATTAATGAACATAAATGCAAAAATCCTAAATAAAGTGCTCTCTAGGAGACTAAAACAATGTATCACAAAGATTATACATTGTGACCCTGTGGGATATATACCAGGAAGGCAGGGATGATTTAACATAAGGAGAACTATTAACACAATTGATTATATCAGTAACAAAAGTAACAAAATCATGTGATTATATCAATAGAGGCAGAAAAAGCTTTTGAAAAAGTACAACCCTCATTCCTATTTAGAATACTTGAAAGCGGGGGCAGCTAGGTGGCACAATGGATAGAGCACCAGTCTTGGAATCAGGAGGACCTGAATTCAAATTCAGCTTCAGACACTTGACACTTAATAGCTATGTGACCCTGGGCAAGACACTTAACCCCCAACTGCCTCACCAAAAATAAGATAAAATGCTTGAAAGCATAGGTATAAATGGATTTTTCTTTAAAATGAAAAGAAGCATCTACCTAAAACCATCAGCAAGCATTATTTGTAATGAGGATAAGCTAGAAACCTTCCCAATAAGATCAGGAGTGAAACAAGAATGCCTATTATGACCAATATTATTCAATGCTGTATTAAAAATGATAGCAATAGCAATAGGAGAAGAAAAAGAAGTTGAAGGACTCAGAATCGGCAATGAAGTAACAAACCTATCTCTTTTTGCAGATGATATGATGATATACTTGAGAAATCCTAGCAATTCAACTAAAATGTTAGTTGAAACAATAATTTTTAGCAAAGTAGCAGGATATAAAATAAACCCACATAAATCATTTCTACCATTTCTACACATCACCAACAAAACTCTGCAAGAAGTGAAAGTAAGAGGTACCCTATTTAAAATAATTGTAGACAGTATAAAGTACCTGGGAGTATATTTGCCAAGACAAACCCAGGGACTACATTAACATAAATATGAAACACTTTTTATACAAATAAAGCCAGATTTAAATAATTGAAGAAATTTTAATAGTTTGTGGAGGGGCAGAGACAATGTAATGAAAATGACAAATTACCGAAATTAATCTACTTTAATGCCATCCCAATTAAATTACCAAAAAATATTTTATTGAGTTAGCAGTACCAGATCTTTATGTTATATGGAAGTAATATTAAAACTCTCTGGTACTAGCTAAGAAATAGAAAGGTGGATCAACAGAACAGAATAGACATGCAATATATAATAATAAATGAAAACAGTAACCTTGTTTTGATGAATGTAAAGATTTAAGCTTTGGGGAAAAGAATTCAATATTTGGTTAAAAAAGTGTTGGGAAAGCTAGAAAGCAGTCTGGCAGAAATTGAGTATAGATCAGTATCTTACATTATTTACTAAGATAAGGTCAAAACGGATACATGACCTAGATATAAAGCAAGCTATCATAAGAAAAGTAGAAGAACATGGAATAAATTACCTTATGGATAAGGAAGAGTTTATGTAAATAAGAAATAGAGTTCATTGTGAGATGTAAAATGGATAATTTTTATTACCTTAAGTTAAAAAGAGTTTGTACAAATAAAACCAAGATAGCCAAGATTAGAAGGAAAGCAGAAAATTGGGGGAAAATTTTTTATAGGCAGTTTCTCAGATAAAGGTCTTATCTTAATCACACAGAGAACTTTGTCAAATTTATAAGAATGGATCATTCTCTAATTGATAAATGGTCAAAGGATATGAGCAGCAGTTTTTCAATGAAGAAATCAAAACTATATATAATCATATGACAAAATGTTCTAAATCATTATTGATTAGAAAAATGCAAATTACAACAACTTTGAAATATCATCTCATGCCTATCAAATTGGTTAAAATGATAGACGGGGAAAGTGACAAATTGAAGGGATGTAGGAAAATTGGGACATTAATAAACTATTGATGAAACTATGAACTGATCCAAACATTTTGGAGAGCAATCTGGAATTATGCCCAAAGAGTTATCAAACTGCGCATGCCCTTGGACCCAGCAATACCACTATTAGGTCTGTTTCCCAAGGTGATCAGGGAAAAAGGAAAATAATCTACATGTACTAAAAAATTTTAGCAGCTCTCTTTCTTGAGGTAAAGAATTGGAAAATGAGGGGATGCCCATCAATTGTGGAATGGCCAAACAAGGTTTGGTATATTGTTGTGATGGAATACTGCTGTGCTGTAAGAAACGATGAGCTGGTTGATATTAGAAAAACATGGAAAGACTTGCATGAACTGATGAAGAGTGAAATGAGCAGAACCAAGACAGCACTGTATACAGTAACAGCAGTGTTGTACGAAGAACTACTGTGAGCGACTAAGCTATTTTGACTTATTATAAATAGTCAAAGCAACTACAAAGGACCTATGAAGGAAAATTCTCTCCACCTTCAGAGAAAGAACTGATGAATAGAAGTACACATAGTATGGTTTTACATGCATATATGTGTGTATGTGTGTGTGTGTGTGTGTGTGTGTGTGTGTGTCCTTTTCTAGTGCAGGGTAGGGAAGGAATGAGGGAGGCAGTTTGGAACTTAAAATGTAGCAAAAAAATAAATTTAATTTAAAGAAAAGAAAATTACAAGACAGGGAGGATGATAGATTGAATGGATAAAGAGCTTTCTGAGTCAGGACGTCTAGTTCAAATTCTGCCTCTGAAACACAGCAATTGTATGATCTTGAGGAAGTCACCTAACCTATCAATACTCCCAGGTGACTAAATAAAGCTATAAATTATAGAAAAAGTGCTAATCTACATTAACAGAGGGAGTTTTTTCATTGCGAGTCCCTTATACCAATGAAATCACAGGACCAGCGTGAAAAGAAATTAAACATCTGGAGAACGATAAATTGGGGAATGGGAAGGCATTTGTGAAATAATAGCTGAGCAAAGGCACTGAGGTGGGAAAGTGTAGATTGTATTAGAAATTAGATGAAGCATTTGTTAAGTGTTTACTACTTGCCAGGCACCATATACTACATATAGTTGGAGCATAGAATATGGAGAGAGGATTAGCATGAAAGAAGCCTGAAGAGTAGAGTGACTCCACATTGTGGAAACCATTTAGTACCAGGCAGAAGCAGCGGTCAAATGACTCTTTTGGTTACTGGGGACTACAACACAATTTTAAGTATTACTACTAGATCAGGGAAGGTGGCTAGTTAAAAGTCCTAAGGAGGTGACTGTGGACCCAGTGCCACTCTTGGTGGTCACATAATCCAACCTCTGTTTAGTCAGCTCATGCTCTATTTCTCCCCTGAAGTCAGACCTAACAAACATTTTGAAGGCAGCTGCTCATTCCATGCTGAGGCAGCTGCTATTTAGGTCACATTTTTATTAAAGAGTGAATTGCCAGCCTCTCATCTGGACTGAGGAATTGGTCTAATTTGTGCCTTTTTGAAAACAATGGCATTGCCAATCACACAGGTGGCTGATCAAAGAATCTGACATGTTTCATAACACTGCCATATCATCAGAGATTCCGGAACTAGACCCTGGGGAACAGAGGAAGCAACACTTACCTAAAGCTCTCTCATAAGAGGTGCTCATTTGAGAAGCTATAATTTAGGGATCTTGGTACTCTTTGGGAAGTAACTGCTAAACAATGCTCGCTGCCCCTCTGAGGTGCTGAAGGTGCTGAGGTGCTGGTTTCTGCCCCATGTGTCTTCTCCCAGAGGCTCTTAATTTGGGGTTTGTGAAATTTAAAAAAACTTGTGATAACTATATTTCGACATAATTAATTTCCTTTGTAATCCTTTGCATTTGATTTTATACTCTTAAAAAATTATTTTGATATGGGTCTGTAGGTTTCACCAAAGGGGTCCATAACTCAAAAAAGAATTCCTGGATGAAACTTCAGGCCCTGGGTATCTTGGGTCTTAGGGATTTTCATAGGGATTCAAACTCCTTGACCTTAGATAGGGCCTTCCTTCTCACTATCTGCTGGCGCCAAGAAGGCAGAAGTTGGGGCTGATCTCATCATTTAGGAAGAACTTCAGTTCTTTAGGATGGTGCTGCTTCATTTCATGGATAACGACATTCACCTATGTGTATTAAGGACCAAGATGAAGTGTATAAAGCCTGAGAAAATCACTTAATTTCTCAATTTTCTCATCTACAAAATGGAGACGGTAATAACACCCACTGTACAGGATGGTTAGGAGGATCAAATGAAGATAAACGTATATAAAATGCTTTGCAAACCTTAAAGTGCTACAGAAATATGAATTGCTGTTATTGTTATTGTGAATGCAACCCAGGTTTAAGCTTGGAACATTTATATAAGGCTCTCCTCTCTGGTGGAAAGAATAATGAATTGGAATTGGGCATTTGCATGAGGGGCAGAGATGTGAAAATTTGGGAGAAGAGAAATCTTCCTCCTTTTTTTTTTTTTTTTTTTGAGATAGAATGCCTGTGGTTACACACTTGCTCTGGGGAGAAACCTATGAAGAAAAATAACAGACTTTGGAAGGCAGACATGCAGTGTCCAGTTCCTTAACTTGTCCTTAATTTTCAGCTTACCTCCCTAGAGACTTTGGGGAATTTCCCCTTGGGTAAGATTGAACCCTCCCTCTCTTGGTTGAACTGACATATCTCATTTCCAGGGGAACAGCTCATTCATTCTGTTTGTATTCTAATATATATAGATTTGTCTGATATCTGTTTACTATCTGCTTGGATAGATGAGTTAATTCATTATTCACTATTTGTGATGATCTTTTGTGTAACTATCACAAAGGAGAGAAAAAAAAATCAAGACTTCAGATATGAGCTTGGGGTAGCCTTTCCTCTTCGAGGGATAGAAACCAGGAAAACAACCTGAACCTAAGATAAATATAATTTCCTTAGATCAGCAATATTCAAGTATGTGTTTTGGAAGTTAGACAATTCTAATCTGGTGCCCCTCTCTCAGAGGAAAGCAGCACAGCCCTTCCCCTATTGCTTTCATGCTGGAATCAGTCTCACTTGGAGAGGCATGGGCAAGATTCCAGGGAAATCTGTTCTTGCTTCTATAAGAGTCATACTTAGAAAATCCAAGTAGACATATATGTAAACTCCATGGCCAACCAACACCCCTTCCTTATTAAAAAAAGGAATCTAGAAGACTTTATCTCTGCCTGTTCTTTACCTCTAAAAATAGTCTTGTCAAGTATAAAGAGCATAATGGACTTGGAATCAGAAGATGTCGGTCTGCTTTTTATTTATTATCTGACTCTGGTCACTTCCATCCACTCCAATCCAACCCAACAAGCTGTTGCTTCTCCTCCATGGGTCTCTATTTCCTCTTCTGTAAAACAAAAGGGTTGAACAAGATGATCTCTGAAGTCCCTCCCAGGCATCAGAACCCCTTCCAAACCAACCAATTTCTTTTGAGGGCACCACCATCCTGTTAGTCTTACAAATGTGCAACTTTGGGGTCTTCCTCAACTCTTTTCCCTGCTTTCCATACATAGTCAATTGCCAAATGGTGTCATTTCTCACTCCACTACATCTTTTGCATTAGTCTCATTCTGCTCATGTAATCACCACTCTCATTCAGGCCCTCATCATCTCTTGCTTGCATTTTTGCAATACCCTATCATTCTCAGTACCTGATTGGTATTTGCAACGCCCTATTAGTATACAACTGTCAAAGTAATATTCCTAAAGCACAAATTTTACCCGGCCATTCTTCATCTCAAGAAGTTCTGATAGCTCCCTATGGCCTCTGGGTTAAAATGTAATAATCTCTTCTCTTAGCAGGGAAAAGGATAAGCATTTATAGAGACCTTATCATGTGCCAGGAACTGTGCTTTACAAATATTATCTCATTCAATCCTCACAACAACCCTAAGAGGTAAGTGCTATTATATCCTTATTCTATAGATGAAGAAACTGAGGCAAATGGAGGTTAAGTGACTTGCCTGGGGTCACACAACTAGTACGTTTCTGAGGCCAGATTTGAACTCAAGTATCTCTGACTCCAGGCTCCAGCACTCTCTCCACTGCACCACCTTACTGCCTCAAAACCAACAAATAAAAAGCAACTCTTTCATATAGACATGACTTTCCTTCATACACTCTATGGTCCACCCAAAGAAGTCTCCTTGTTCTCTCTCATCTAGAAATTTCCATCTCCATCTCCAAGCTATGACACTGAATATTCCCCCCATGTCTGGATTGTTCTCCCTATTCACCTTTCAGAATCTTTAGCTTCTACCAAAGCTCGTCTGACATGCCAGCTCCTAAATGGGGTCTTTCTTAATCCTCACAGCTGCTAGTGTTCCCTCCTTCCCAGAAATTGCCTTCTTTTGGGTTTACCTTTGCATATGTGACATGCTTATTTCTATGAGTACATAGAAAACAAGCTCAGGTCATGGATTATTTTACATCATTGTATCCCCAGTACTTAGTGCAGTACCTAGCTAGTGGTAGGTCCTTAATAAATGCAAATTGATTGGTTGGTTAGGTCCCCTATTACATCTATAAGATAATTATGATATTACTAACTCAGTGATTATCTAGGTCTGGGACATGAGTGGTCTGAGAAAGTTACTTCTCCTAGGAAACTCAAGTGTGGAGAGAATTAGTTTCAAATTATTTCTCTATTCAAAAATATTGATTTTTCCTGGCTTGCTCCAATAGATCAAAGAGATTTGGGTTATATTTTATTTTGATCAGTCCTATTTGACACTGGCAGCTCTAAAAACAGAGTGTAAATGAAGGGGTATAAATGGGGTTATAGAATGACAAAATCTATTTTATTGTGATTATTTAAACACACAGAAATTGCTATTTTTCTGGAAATCATATTTGCAATATAAAAATTGATAATGTCAAGAGAGATAAGTAGGGAAATTACATTATGCTCAAAAGAATCATAGACAATAGAAAAATATCATGTGTGTATCTATATACATAGATATACACATATGTATATGTACATATGCACCAAATTATAAAGAATTTAAGTTCCTAAAAGAAAAGCTAGGAGAATTGCAAAAAGACATGAATAGAAACACAATAATAATAATGACACTTTAATATTCCTCAGAATTGGATAAATCCAATTAAAAGATGCACAAGAAAGAAAATATTGAGTTGAATATATTGTCAGAAAATTAGATTTGACTGGTACTTTTTAATGAGAACATTAAAGAAATTTATCATGTTCCAGTGAATAAGGTAATTATAAGCAAATGTAAAGAGGCGGAAATAATAAACATATCATTTATAGGTGATAAAATAATAAAAATTGCAACTAGTGTAGAAAGTGTGAATTTAAAAATGTAGACTTAAATGGAGTTTAACTAATGGTATGATGACTAATGAATAGGTCAAAGAACAAATTATAGAACCAATGAATAATCACATCAAAGAGGATGGTATCAGAGAGGAACATATCAAAATTCACGGGACATAGCTAAAGAGGAAAACTTTTGTCAACAAAATAGAAAAGGAGAGAGTTAATAAATTAAGCATACACTTTCAAAAACTATAAAACAAAATAATAATCTCAAGGCAAGTATAAGACAATGAATTTTGAAAATTAGAGAAATGTTAAAATAAAAAAGATTATGGAACTGATAAAAAAACTAAAGAATTGTTTTTCAAGAAGACTAATAAAATCGATAAGCCACTCACCAATCTGCTTAAGAAAGAGGAAGGGAAAATCAAATCAAAATAAAAACTGAAAAAGGTAAATACACACAGAGAAGAAATGAAAGGAATTAATATAAACTAGTAAATATGATTATATACCAGAGAAACTAGGAATTCAAAGGAAGCAAAATACTAAAATACCTAAATTAACAAAATAATAATTAGAAATCTTAAATAACCCAATTTCAGAAAAAGAAATCAAATTAGCTACAAATGAAATTTTAAAGGAAAAACAATGGTGACAAGTGGATTTATAAATGGATTTTATCAAACATTTAAAGAGTAATTAATATCTATGCTACAAAATTATTCATGAAAGTAGAGAAGGAAGACAATCTAAAAACTCTTTTTATGGATTGATCATGTATTTGATACCCAGAGAGAAAGAGAGAGAGAGAGAGAGAGAGAGAGAGAGAGAGAGAGAGAGAGCTCTAGACTAATTTTAACAATAAGTACAAAGATTTTAAATAAAATAATTGAACTGAGATGATAACAAACTTTTGGAAACTATTTCACTATGACTAAGCTATGTTCATACAAGATGTTCAAGGGTGGTTCAACATTTGGCAGATAGGAAAAATAATTAATCATGTAAATAACAATGATGACAACATAAGTATTTCAGTAAGTGGCAAAAAAAAGGCTGACAGAATGTCATTTATCATTAAGAATTCTGAAACGTACAAGGCAAAATATGGACTTTCAATAAAGTAGAGGACTTTCAAGCTTTCTCAGTGAAAAGACCAGAGCTGAATAGAAAATTTGACTTTCAAACACAAGAATCAAGAGAAGCATGAAAAGGTAATCAAGAAAAAGAACAAGAAAAAGAAATCATAAGGGACTTACTAAAGGTGAACTGTTTTGTTTACATTCCTACATGGAAAGATGATGTGTGTAATTCATGAGACCTCAGTATTAGGGTAGCTGAAGGGAATATGCATATATATATGTGTGTGTGTATGCATATATATACATATGTGTGTGTCTATGTATATGTGTAGGTGTGTGTGTGTATATATATATATATATATATATACATATGCACATATATATATAGACAGATGGCACAGGGTGAGTTGAAGATGAAGGGATGATATCTAAAAAAAAATCAAATTAAGGGATGAGAGAGGAATATATTGAGAGAGGGAGACAGGGAGAGATAGAATGGGGTAAATTATCTCACATGAAAGTGGCAAGAAAAAGTGGTTCTGTAGGAAGAGAAGAGAGGGCAGGTGAGGGGGAATTAGTAAATCTTGCTCTCATCGGATTTGACCTGAGGAGGGAATACCATACACACTCAATTGGGTATCTTATCCCACAGGAAAGAAGGAGGAAGAAGATAAAAAAGGGGGGATGATAGAAGGGAGGGCAGACACGGGGAAGAGGTAATCAAAAACAAACATTTTCGGAAAGGGACAGGGTCAAGGGAGAAAATTCAATAAAGGGGGATAGGTTAGGAAGGAGCAAAACATAGTTAATCTTTCACAACATGAGTATTGTGGAAGGGTTTTACGTAATGATACGCATATGGCTTATGTTGAATTGCTTGCCTTCTTAGGGAAGGTGGGTGGGGAGGGAAGAGGGGAGAGAATTTGGAACTCAAAGTTTTAAAAACAGGCGTTCAAAAACAACAACAAAAAAAAGTTTTTGCATGCAACTAGGAAATAAGATACACAGGCAATGGGGCATAGAAATTTATCTTGCCCTACAAGAGAAGAAGGGAAAGGGAGAGGGGAGGGGAGTGGGGTGACAGAAGAGAGGGCTGACTGGGGAACTGGGCAACCAGAATATACGCCATCTTGGAGTGGGGGGGGGGGGTAGAAATGGGGAGAAAATTTGTAATTCAAACTCTTGTGAAAATCAATGCTGAAAACTAAATATATTAAATAAATTAAATATTGAAAAAAGAATTCTAAAATGTACAAGTATAGAAAAGTTTTTCTTTAATATGATCAAAAGTCTGTCTCTAAAGTGAAGAATTAACATTATTTGCAATGAAGAAACACCAGAAGCTTTCCCAGTACAAGAAGGGATAAAACAAGGATGACCCCTCTTCTTACCTTACTTGATACAGTTTTGGAAATGCTAGCTATTATAATAAGATGAGAGAATAAAATTAAAGTAATAAACACTGGCAGAGAAGACATTAAAATTATCCTTTTTTTATAGATGGCATAATGATGTACTTAGAAAACCACAAAGAACTAGTGAAAAAACTAATCAAAATGATTAATAGTTTCAATAACAGGATATAAAATAAACCTGCAAAAATCATCACCATTTCTATTTAGTACTAACAAACATCAGGAAGAAATGGTAATAAGAGAAATTCCATTTAAAATAACTACAAAATACATAGAATGCTTAGGAGTTAACCTTTCAAGACACTTAAAATTTATGTTGATTCAACTCCAAAACACCCCTTATGGAAATAAAGGATAACAAATTGTAGAGACATTCACTAATCATGATAAGATCAGACCAATATAACAAAAAAATGATGATATTGCCTAATTTGATTACAGATTAAGTGTTATACCTATACTAATCAAATTACTGAGGAGATAGAACTAGTAAAAAATAATAAAATTTATTTGGAGCAGTTAAAGGTCTAGAACGAGAAAAAAGTATCAATAAAGGGCACACTTTAGACAATATTATAAATCAGGAATTATTGGAACTATTTGATACTGTGTTGTGAGGGATGGGGCAGTGGTCCAAGACTTATAACCTCATAAAGAAAATTCCCTCTAATTTATAATACTTTATAATTTTATAATCTATAAATACAATTTGTAAATTATTCAGTAACACAGTCTTAGAGAGTTGTCTAGACACTGAGAAGGTAAGTGACGTACCCAGGGTCACATAGGCAGTATATGTGAAAGCCAAGATTTGCACCCAGATCTTCCTGAATCCCAGGCTAGCTTTCTATTACTGGGCCATGCTGCATCTCCTTGGTACTAGTTTAAAAAAAAATCGGAAGATACATCAGCAGAACAGACTATATAAACAACAAATACAAATAGTCTAGTGTTTGCTAAATCCAAGAACATAAAATATTTGGAGAAGGACTACCTTTTTGACAAGAATTACTGGGAAAATCACAAAGCAATTTGGTAGAAATCAGGTTTAGATCAGTATCTTAAATCACTTACCACAATAAGCTCAAAATTGATAAATGAACTGGATATAAAAAGTTATATTATAAAGAATTAGAGGTGGAGGAGAAGGTACTTTTAACAACTGTGGCAACGGGCAGGACTCTTGACCAAATAAGAGACAGCGTTCATAAAAACCAAAATAGACAATTTCAATTATGCAAAATTTAAAAGCTTTTACATGAATAAAACCAATGAAGATAGAATAAAAGAAACTGTGAAGGAGGAAAATATTTTCATCAAACTGTCACTGACAAAAGTTTTATGAACAAGATATATAGGGAACTCGCATAAATACATAACAGCAAGAATCACTCCCCAGTAGATAAATGGAAGAGGAAAATAAACCAACATCTTTAAAGAGAAGAATTGCAAACTATCAATGACCACATGAAAATATTTTCCAAATCACTAACAGTAAGAGAAATGCGAATTGAAACAACTCTGAGGTTTCACTTCACAGCTTACAAAGTTCTACAATTTCTGTTTTCTGTTTTGCTTAGATAAATAGGTTTACTACTATTCACTATTTGCAGTGGTCTTTTGTGTAACTAGGTCGTGAGTGGAAAGACGTTAAGCTAGTGAGAATGAGCTGAGGGCTAGAAACCAGAAAAGTGGCTTTTCTTTTGAACCATTCATACTCTATCCAGCAATATTTTTTGGGAGGAAGGGCATATATAATTGTAGTTAGTCAACTAGCATTTAGTAAGGTCCTACTAAGTGCCAGGCACTAGAACCCCTCTTGGAAATTGGAGAAAAGGGTGCATCAAAGTTCACCTGGGAAATGCCTGACTGTCACTCTCCACCATCCTTCCCCACCAAATATTGTGCTGATGATAGTATGGACATTGCCCTAGACTATCCTCTTCTCAGAGGCTAGCCAGACTTCAGATCATATCTTTTTTCTTTAATTTTACTTTTGGTTCCAAATTCCCTCCCTCCTTCTACCCTACCTCCACCCCCCACCCGTTGTCTCAGATTATCCAACTCTACTCACTTGTGATGCCTTCTCTCGAACTGCATCTATACAATTAGACAACCCATGTGGACGTACATATCTTACACAGGCTCATCCGTACATCTTATGGTTACAAGGGAAGGAGCAACCTAGGTGGTCAGGGAGGGTTTCCCCCCAGAAATGAGGACAAAAGACATTTAATAAACCTAATAAAGACAAGAAGAGTAAGGACTACAGCAGTAGAGAATGTTGGTTTCTGTCTTCAAAATGAAGTGTACAGCAAAAGCCTATGGAGGGTGATCATTTTTATTCTTTTTTTTTTAAACTGTGTCAAGGGTTCCCACTTGCTACTGTATTCATTTCAAATAAGGAACGGGAAGCTGGCTGGGTGCCGACTGAGCAGGGGGTCTGCACCTGCTGAGAGGTCTCACGGAGCACCCTGCCAAGCCCTCCGGGGCCTTCCACTGAAATACAAAGGATTTAGACATGAAACAAATCAGAGCCTCCTTGATTAAGAGCTAGATGAGGTAGGCCTAATTGCTTAGACCTTTCCCTCAGTCTCTTGGTTTAAGGCTGCTAAGAATTCTACTTTGAACCCCCCTGGATGCTTGCCTCCTAACATCCCCATCACTTTGCAGACCATTTACTCATCCGTATTCACACTCTCTCTGGGAGCACAGTGAGTTGTGGGACTCCTCATCTCTATTCAACTGACAGAGGAAATGAGGGCCAGTGGTTAAAACGCTGGCCCAGGACCCCCCAAGCTGCTGGATGTATTGAGCAGCCACTTAAACAGGCTCTGTTCCTTCATGGTAGGTCAAGTTTTTGGGCTTTCTAGCCGCATTCCCGTTGTGTAAAGAGGCTCCTAACTCCTTCAGGAAGTTTTGGACTATCTGACGTTGGTAATGAGCATTTATTAATCACTTGCTCTTTATCCCCAGATCAAGCACTTAATACATTCAAATAAAAATAATAAGTTCTTAATGAATAAAACAAAAACTGAAAGCACTTAATAAATAAAGTACATAAAAATGAGACCATCTGTTTAGGCAATGTTGGAGGACATTTCCTGTAAGAGCTCCTTTGTGAGGGTGGAAGAGGCAGGGTGCTAGGATAAACAGGGGATCTTTGGAGCAATTTTGGTTTGGAGAGAGGGAGGGAATTCCTGGAGGGAATTAATATCCTCGTGATCAAGTCCTGCTGCCTGGGATGGAGTATAACATTATTGAAGACAAGATCTGTTCTTGTCTTTGTAAATCCAGTCCCCAGTGTAGTTTCTGGCACACAGAAGGTGCTTAATAAATGTGTATTGATTGATTGACAAATTATGCCCCAGATAATGAACTCTGCCTTGAAGCCAGGTATATGATGCCCCTTATATCCTTACTTAATTAACTCCAGTGACTCCCTAAATCTTTCAGGATCCAATATGAAATCTTCTCTCTGTTTGGCTTTTAAAGCCTTTCGCAACCTGGACCCTTCTTCCTATTTTTGCAGGCTTCTTACTATTCTCTACCCTCTGAGTATTTTATAGGCCAGTGACCTTGGCCTCCTTGTTCTTCCTCAAACAGATAACTGGGACTTTTCACTCATGATACTGTCCTTACCAACTTTCTGGGCCTCCTTGGAGATTCAGGTCAAACCCCACCTTCTATAAGAGGTCCTTCCAGACTCTCCCCATTGTGGGCATCTTCCCTCCGAGATCACGTTCCACTGTGAAACACTGTGTATATCTTGTATAGACATAGACATTTGCATGGGGTCTCCCCCTACTTCCTTGAAGGCAGAAGTCTTGTCGTGGTGTGGGGGCTACTGGCTAGGTGCGCTGCACTTTCTCTTGCTGTTCATCTGCTGGAAACTGTTGTGCTATGATGGAATGGGCCCCGGATCTGGGGTCAGAGGCCCCGGGTCCAAGTCCTGCTCCTGTGTGACCTTGGCTAAGTCACTGCACATATAAAGAGGAAAGTGTTTTTGTAAACTCTGATGATCAACTTTCCATTTGTACCTGTATAATTTGTATCGAATTGCTTGCTTTTGCAAGGAGGAGGGAGGTGAGGGAGGGGAAGAATTTGGAATTCAAAATAAAAAAAAGAATATTAAAAATTGTTTTAAATATAGTTTAAAAAATAAAAATTTTCACACAAAAAAGGAAACATTGCTATTAATAAATTGATGCTGCCCATTTATTGAAATGACTTAAGGTAAAGGTGTGCCTACAACTGACATTTAGAAAGATACATAATCCTTTTAGGGGAGAGGGAGAGGACTGAGGGCATCCAGACCTGTGATTTCATGGTAAAAGGCACGCCAGGCGTAGAAACTCCCCTTAACAATGAAAATCTGCAACTATTCTGCCTTGTTTAGGTTTAGAG